>NW_015386388.1:5791588-5803243 GCF_001527695.2 Protobothrops mucrosquamatus
GGGCTATTGGGTCTCTGTACGACGGAACAGTCCCACATCTTACACACACCGTGTGACTTAACTCAACAGTTAATTATATAACCATCACTATGATGGCGTCCATGTGGGCGCCGTATTATTTCATCTAGGGGGGAGGGGTGTTGTGTCCTGAGCCTGCAAAAGCAGGCTCGGGACGTTGCAAGAGTCCCGGGCATTTGCAGAGGCTGCCCGGGACCAGACTGAGTGGCGCCGGCCTTGCGCGCATGCGCAAGGCGGGAAAAGACCGCCTTGTGATTGGTTGGAATTGCCCGGGGATCAGAAGGTATAAATAGAGGCCTGCGTGCCTCTGCTCGGGTTGTTCATAGATTGGAAGCAGAGAATAAAGACTTGTTAGAAATGCTTTGTCTCAAGCGCCATTATTCTCCGGACTTAACAATTAACACTTCACGTGATCTTGATTTTATCCCTCTGTTAATGCAGCCCAGCACTGTGTTGGCCTTTTTGGCAGCTGCAGCACACTGCTGTCTCATATTTAAGTGATTGTCCACTAGGACTCCGAGATCCCTCTCACAGTTGCTACTATTGAGCAAGGTACCATCTATATCTGTGCATTTTGTTTTTCTTGCCTAAATGTAGAACCTTACTTTTTTCACCATTGAATTTCATTTTGTTAGATAGCGCCCAATGTTCAAGTCTGTCAAAATCCTTCTGTATCTTAAGCCTATTTTCTGAAGTGTTGGCTATTCCTGCCAGCTTAGTGTCATCTGCAAATTTGATGAGTTCCCCATCTATCCCCTCATCCAAATCATTGATGAAGATGTTGAAGACCACTGGGCCCAGAAAAAGCCTGGGGCACCCCACTACACACTTCCCTCCATATGGATGCAGTCCCATTGAGACCCACATGCTGAGTATGGCCGGTCAGCCAGCTATGAATCTATCTGGTGGTGATGCTGTCTAACCCACATTTTTCTATCTTATCAAGTAGTAGGTTGTGATCTACTTTATCAAATACCTTACTGAAGTCCAAGTAAATTATATCCACAGCATTCCTCTGGTCCACTAATTTTGTCACCTGGTCAAAGAATGCAATAAGATTTGTCTGGCATGATCTGTTTTTGACAAACCCATGCTGACCTTTGGTAATGACTTTGTTTGCCTATAGATGTTTACTGATTCATTGCTTGATTATCTTTTCCAGGATCTTCCCAGGTATTGAGGTCAGGCTGATAGGTCTGTAGTTTCCTGGATCCATTTTTTCCCCTTTTTTGAAGATGGGAACTACATCAGCTCTTTTCCAGTCCTCTGTAGTTCCCCAGTGCTCCAGGATCTTTGAAAAATATAGTTCAGTGGTTCTGAGATCACATCTGCCAGTTCCTTCAGAACCTTGGGGTGTAGTCCATCTGGTCCTGGTGATTTGAACTCATCTAGGGTGGACAGGTGCTCACTTATCATTTTCTTGCCTATCTTAACTTGTGTTTCTAATCTGTTTTTACGGTACTGTTTTTGATAGGTTGGACTGTTTTTTCCCTTTGTGTAAATACGGATGCAAAAAACGAGTTGAGTAGTTCTGCTTTCTCCCTGTTGTCACCTTCTTGCCACTTTCTCCCACTAGTGGACCAATCATTTCCTTAACTTTTTTCTTGTTTTTTACATGTTGAAAGAAGCTTTTTTATTGCTGTTATTTTTGACTTTTGTTTCAAGCCTTAGTTCATTTGGAGCCTTAGCTTTCCTCACTCCATCTTTGCAGTTTTTCCTGAAGACGTTTTGCTTCTCATCCAAGAAGCTTCTTCAGCTCTGACTGCATGGTGGGGAATGGCAGGATTTATACTCCTTGCAGACAGGTGCTCATCTGCATTCTTTTAGTGAGTCGTTGAAGCCCCTGGAGGCTTATCTGTGTCATCAGGGTCACCCGAGTAGTGCAAATGGGTGTGGAGCCTTCTTGGAACTGTTGAAAGGACTGTGTTGTAGATTAGAGATAGATGATGTCATATCCTTCTCCCTCTGTTGAGAGAGGGCTGTTCAATTTTGACATAGATGGCCTCCAGGGGCTTCAACGACTCACTAAAAGAATGTAGATGACCAGCTGTCTGCAAGGAGTATAAATCCTGCCATTCCCCACCATCCAGTCAGAGCTAAAGAAGTTTCTTGGATGAGAAGCAAAATGTCTTCAGGAAAAACAAGAAAGTTCAGTTGCCTCATAAAAAAAGCACTTTTGGAATAACCCTGACCTGGATGACTGAGAATCTCCATAAACAGTTAAACCAGGTAGGCTAAAATTCATGTTATTCATTATCATAATATTGATACCTTTTGTGAGGGAGGTCACCTTTTCAAGGAAAGTGTTTTCATATATTTGCTACTATATGGAACTAGACAATTCCTTTCCTATTCTTTCAAGTTCATGCCACTATCTGGCTGCAATCAGCCAAAAAACTATCAATCCTTTATGCCCCACAATGTCACTTGATTATTAAAAAATATAATAGGGCCAGGGCAGGGTCTGAATTTGAGGTGTATGAAAGCCAACATCAGATAAAGAACCAGCAGTTTGGACTTCTCATTTTTGTGAACAGAAAATAATAATAATAATAATAATAATAATAATAATAATAATAATAATAATAATAATAATAATAATAATAATAATAATAATAATAATAATAATAATAATGATGATGATGATGATGCTATCTTGTTTCAATAATCTTTCAATTCAGTAATCTATCACATCTCTTTTACATAGACAGTCTAAAGCTATATGGAAAAACACCATCTGACATAGAATCGCTGTTCAATACTGTCTATATATACAGCCAAAATATTGCAATGGAGTTTGGAATGGACAAATGTGCCACACCATCAATAAGAGAAATATAGTGAAAACTGAAGGAACCAAGATGCCCTATGGAAATAACATCTGGATTAAGACAGTCACTAAAAATATCTGGGTATCCTTTCAGAAGACAATATCAAGTTCTTAAGAACAGCTATGCTGGCTGAGGACTTCTGGGAGCTGAAGTCCACAATTCTTAAAGTTGTCAAGGTTACATACCCCTGGGCTAGGTGGATTAGCGATCTGGCTCCTATGTTTAAAGAATACGGCTTTATAACGCTGGGAACTAAAGGAAAAGAATGGCAGAAGCAAAGGAATGCTTGATTCCCCCCCTTTTCTTGCTATAAGAGTTGGCTAAAGTTTTCCTAACATGGTGTACCCCTAACATGTATGTACATCCACTTATTAATGAATAAAATCTTAATATTTTGCTGGATAGAAATATTTTTCTTAATGGACAACATAGGCATAGTGTAAAACATGCAACATTTCAACAAAAGATGAATTGTCATCCAACACAAGTATAGAATAATGGTCAGCTAATACCTAGCTATGTCATCTATTTGACTATAGTTTTCAACTCCATATTACAAAATTGCAAAGGAGGCATCTATTCAGACATTTGTTCTGGGATCACCAATGTTGTATAGTTCTAGAGATAACAGATCTCATAGACATGCCATAAATTTGTCATAACATTCATTGACATACTGGAATATTGTGGCACTTACACAATAGTTCTTAATTCAGGGATTTGTTATAATAATAATGATAAAGTTGGAAGGGACTCGGAGGTCATCTAGTCCAACCTCCTGCTCAGGCAGGAAACCCTATACCATTTCGGACAAATGGCTGTCCAGTTTCTTCTTAAAAACTTCCAGTGTTGGTGCATTCACCGCTTCTGGAGTCAGGTTGTTCAACTGGTTAATTGTTCTAACTGAGTCCTTCAAAGAGGAATCAAGATCCAACGAAGAGAGAAACCAATCAAAGGTGGGTAACGAAGAACAGGACGGAAGTCCGCGAAACCTCTTATCGGACTGAGGGAGAAGAAACACCGTCGGGGATTCTATAACCTTGTGACGATAGTACAGGGGGGAGCAGGAAGAGAAGCAATTTGAAGACATACCCAATTCCAGCAATTGTTCCTTATATGTTTTAGCCTCCAGTCCCCTAATCATCTTTGTTGCTCTTCTCTGTACTCTTTCTAGAGTCTCAACATCTTTTTTACATCGTGGTGACCAAAACTGGATGCAGTATTCCAAGTGTGGCCTTACCAAGGCATTGTAAAGTATTAATACTTCACGTGATCTTGATTCTGTCCCTCTGATAATGCAACCTAGCACTGTGTTGGCTTTTTTGGCAGCTGCAGCACACTGCTGGCTCATATTTAAATGATTGTCCACTAGGACTCCGAGGTCCCTCTCGCAGTTACTACTATTGAGCAAGGTACCCCCTATACTATACCTATACATTTGTTTTTTCTTGCCTAAATGTAGAACCTTACTTTTTTCACCATTGAATTTCATTTTGTTAGATAGCGCCCAGTGTTCAAGTCTGTCCAGATCCTCCTGTATCCTAAGCCTGTCTTCTGGAGTGTTGGCTATTCCTGCCAGCTTGGTATCATCTGCAAATTTGATGAGTTCCCCATCTATCCCCTCGTCCAGATCATTGATGAAGATGTTGAAGAGCACTGGGCCCAGAACAGAGCCCTGGGGCACCCCACTACACACTTCCCTCCATGTAGATGCGGTTCCATTGAGGACCACACGCTGAGTATGGCCGGTCAGCCAGCTACGGATCCATCTGGTGGTGATGCTGTCTAACCCGCATTTTTCTATCTTATCAAGTAGTAGGTTGTGATCTACTTTGTCAAATGTCCAAGTAAATTATATCCACAGCATTCCTCTGGTCCACTAGTTTTGTCACCTGGTCAAATAATGCAATAAGATTTGTCTGGCATGATCTGTTTTTGACAAACCCGTGTTGGCTTTTAGTAATGACTTTGTTTGCCTGTAGATGTTCGCTGATTCGTTGTTTGATTATCTTTTCCAGAATCTTCCCAGGTATTGAGGTCAGGCTGATAGGTCTGTAATTTCCTGGGTCCTTTTTTTTTCCTTTTTTGAAGATGGGAACTACATCAGCTCTTTTCCAGTCCACTGATAGTTCCCCAGTGCTCCAGGATCTTTGAAAAATATAGTTCAGTGGTTCTGAGATCACATCCGCCAGCTCCTTAAGAACCCTGGGGTGTAATCCATCTGGTCCTGGTGATTTGAACTCATCTAGACTGGACAGGTGTTCACTTACCATTTTCTTGCCTATCTTAACTTGTATCTCTATTTTGTTTTTTATGGCACTATTTTTGGTAGGTTGGTCTGTTTTTTCCCTTTGTGAAAAGACAGATGCGAAAAATGAGTTAAATAGTTCTGCTTTCTTCCTGTTGCTTGTCACCTTCTTGCCACTTTCACCCACTAATGGACCAATTGTTTCCTTCACTTTTTTCTTGTTTTTTACATGTTGAAAGAAGTTTTTTTTTTGTTATTTTTGACTTTGGTTGCAAGCCTTAGTTCATTCTGAGCCTTAGCTTTCCTCACTTCGTCTTTGCAGGCTCGGGCTATTTGCTGATATTCTGACTTAGTTATGTGTCCCTCTTTCCACTTTCTATACTTGTTCTTTTTATCTTTCAGTTGATCAGAGAGTTCCTTATGCAGCCATGCTGGTTTCTTTTGAGAGCTGTTATTTTTTCTCTTTGTTGGTATTGTGCTAGACTGGGCCTTTATTATCTCACTTTTCAAAATTTCCCAAGCCTCTTGAGTTGTTTTCCCCTGGAGGATTCTCATCCATGGAATCCTTCCCAAGCCCTCTCTAAGTTTATTGAAATTAGCTCTCTTGAAGTCCAAGACTCTAGTTTGACTGTGTTCTATTGCTTGTGCTTCCATAATGTTGAATCCCAATATTGCATGGTCACTTCCTCCCAAGGTTCCTATGGCTTCAACACCTTCTATCATTTCATCTCTGTTAGTGAGAATTAGGTCCAAAATGGCTAATCCCCTAGTTCCCTTCTCTACTTTTTGGGAGACAAAGTTGTCTGCTAGGTTTATCAGGAATTTGTTTGATCTTCCACTCGGTGCAGAGTTTGTCTCCCAGTTGATGTCAGGGTAGTTAAAGTCCCCCATCACTATTGTGATGTGCTTCCTACATACCTTAGTTAACTGATTAGCAAAAAGTTCATCTATTTCCTGTGTCTGGTTGGGTGGCCTGTAATATACACCTATGGCAATGTCGTTTCCCCCCCCCCTTTTATATTGACCCATATGCATTCAGGACAGTTTTCATCATTGCTGTGCTCTATTTCTGTAGAGATGTAGTTATTCCTTATATAGAGAGAAACTCCACCTCCTCTTTTATTTGGCCTGTTTCTTTTAAATAATTTAAATCCCTCTAGCTGTGCATTCCATTTGTGGGTTTCGTCCCACCATGTTTCCGTTATGGCAACAATATCATATCTGCCCTCATTAACCTGAATTTCTAGTTCTCCCTGTTTGCTGTTCATACTCTGTGCATTTATGTATAGACATTTGAGTCCTTTATGACCAACCCTGTGTTTACTTCCTACATAACCTGTGTGGTGCCTGAGTTCCCCTAATGTCTTACTACCTATTTGGTTAGTGTACTTTGTGTGGCACTCGCTATTAAGAGCTTGATTTTGCTTGACAGCAAGGTTGATGTTCTTGTCCATACACACATCTATGTTACATGCACTGATAGCCCTATAATTTTTAGATTGCCGGGGACAGGGATGTTCTGTATCAGTTAGCTCACTGTCCCCACTGTTTAGTTTAAATATTTCTCCAGAAAATCTTCTAGGAACCCTGTGACTATCAGTACAACATGTTTATGGGTGACCTAAAAAATGGCTTTAGCAATAGCACAAATGAATTAATCAACTGTGGTGAGATATTTGTGCTCTGGGATAATAACGAACAAGATGGAGAAGAGTTCCTGCAGCATTTGAATTGAGAAATCCATCAATAAAATTCACAGTGAAAACAAGAACAAAACAGTCCCCTTTCCTGGATATCCCCATCAAAAAACAACAATGGCTAATCTTTCAGATCTATAAAAAGCTGATCTGTCCTGATCAATGCCTCAATTATCACCCAAGTCATCCTCAAAGTATCATGATTGGGCTAATAAGAGCAAACATCAAATGCAATATGTAACTGGATGGAAAATAGGGCAGAAGACAATTAAAAATATGAAGCAAGACTTCAGGAAACATAAAACTATCCTTCTGGGTTAATTTGACAGGGAAAGAAAACAGCAGAACCCAGATATAAGAATGCATTGTGACAGCCACCATGTAGTAGGAGATGCATATACACATACCCATATATATGAGGTGGAATAATATACACAAAAAAATGAGAATTTGCCCAGTATGCAATATCAGTCTAGTTTGAATCATGAAAACACCTGAATATAGGAGCATCCTAAAGGCCAAAAGGACTGCATCGAACTATGATGTAACAGATGCTCAGATCACTCTGCAAGAAAGTAAATATTAAAAGCCAAGAAATATGAAAGGCTGATAAGTAATGGAAAGGTCCTTAAAACTGTGGAGCTCTGAAAAATATAGATGCAAATTCTTTAGATTCAGGACCAAATTATATGACCAATCTACAGTTAAATAACTAGTACCGTATATTGTATTTATCTGAGGACAAAAATTGTTTATAGCTGAAATGGATTTTTATGTGCCAAAGATTCAGATAATATAGCTACTATCCCTAGTTACAGTATAGTCTCTATTTTCTGACTGAACTCTCTGATAAATCATAGCTTGCATTTTTGTTTTGGGGAATCTTTTATTAAAATTATTGTAGTTAAAACCAGTACTGTAATTCTTTCTAGGAACTAAATTGTAGAATGGAGGCTCCTTGTTTTTAAATGTATAGTGTTGCTATAGAATATGAGACGCTATTCTTACTGCAAATATTAGTGTTACAATTGTCCTTGTGCTAGTGTGTGTGTGTGTGGGCGTGTGTGGGCGCGTGCACGCGCATGTGCAGGTGTATATTGTGAAGAAAGCAACTGAGGGGATTTGGAGCAAATGGTAGGAAAGGGAAATAATTGAGCAGTTTCTTCTTTCCACATTGCTTGTTTGCTTCCAAAATTACTTCAGATTTTTTTTAAAAAAAATCTAGAGGAACTAAATTACAGAACTAGTTTTCTATACCTCCTTTGTGCCATCTAGCAGGTATTTTTGCAATCTAGATCTTGTTATTGTAGGTCCATTTTTTCAGCTTCTTAATTTTTATATTTAGAAATATTATATGCTGCCCAGTCTGTTAGTAGGTCTGGCCAGAAGCTAAAATAAAGACAGTCTGAGAAAGTAAATGTTTTGAGCGCCTTCTAACCTTTAGAAAAATGCTTGCTTCCATTCCAGTGGCAATTTGCATTATATATTTACACCACTCAGAACATTGCATTTATTATATCAGTTTAGAACCCCCCAGAATGTCTTACTGCTTACTGTGCAGAGGAAGACACAGTAAATATGCACAATCTGTGCCCCAAACTGCTTCACTTGCACTTCACTGCTTCACTTAAAGGGTTTAGTGATCTTTTCCATTTAGTGCTCAACCAAGATATTTTGCTCTCTGAAATGTATCCTCAAATGCAATACTCCCTTAAGTCTGTGAGTTTACAAAGCATAACTACATGTCCCCCCTCCTCACCCCCAAAACTGCCTGAAACTAATGTTTTCACTTAGTTGGAAAGGAGAAAGTCTGTTCTGTTCCCACCCAGCAGCAAATACAGATTACTTAGACCCATCGCTTACTTAGATGGGTCTAAGTAAGCGATAAATTGGAGTAAGTATCAGAATGGATTTTAGGCACTTTCTGAAAAAAAGTTCAGAACTCAAGAGAACCTTGCATGCCAGATTTGGCTTAATGCATATCTCACTTGTTATTCTAGATCTCCTTTGGAGGCAAGCACTACACAATATGGGGATTTTTCTGATTTGGAAAAGTCACTAAGAACTCAAAACATTCATATTAGATTGGGAGTGCCTCATTTGTGATCCCCAAATCAAATATTGGGGCTAAAGCTCTAATTGTAGACATATGGTTACATTGCATTAAAGCATCTGATATTTGGAAAGACTTTTTCCCAAGGTGGCTGCTCCTGGGTAGGAAGAATTTCTTCTTGTCATGATCTACTGTTTTTGCTGCCAGAGCTAGTTCTTTGGCAGTCTTACTCCCAGAATTTTAAGGGGGGCTCTTAGAAATGACCTAAGATGACTTTTGGACAGCTGTGGGCCCATCCAGGAGAGGAATCCTGCAGATTGCAGCTCCCTGTGGGAGCAGCTGGAAAGTCATTGGTCTTTTTTTACATATCTTCCTATCAGCAGAATGTTCTTGTAAGAACTTATAACTTCGCTTTTTGAATTTTTGCCTTGTTTGCTATCTGTAAATATTTATTGGCTGGCTGAATGCTGAATTCTTTCAATCTCCTGTAGGATTCTCTCTCTCTCTCTCTCTCTCTCTCATCTATTTGTTTGTTCTTATCAACTTCTACTTTTCTGTAAGGAAACACAGCATGTGCCTCTGGATGATGAAAGTGCTTCTATTTGAATTATATTTGACTGAATATTCATTGCAGGGAATTTTTATTTTAACAATTTGCAAAAGATTTGTGAATCAAAATATTCAGAAAATATCTTCCCTGATTTTTTGTTTATTCCCTGTTCTGTTTATCTACTATATTGAGCAACAACATTGGGTTACAGAGAGAAAGAGGAGGCTGAGAGGGGAAAAAAAAGATTGCTAGGCAACCTGCAATTTTTAGCTGAAAGTGTTTCTAAAAAGTTTGATAAATTCATAAAGATCGTACAAAATATTCTGAAGAAACTGACTTTAAATACATTAAGCTCATAAAAGGATTCAGAGTCCATAGAAATGTGATTTCTAAGCACTGACCAAGAAAAAACTTACTCAGAAATAACAGTCGACTTCCTACACCTTCCTGAAGCTCAAGCCTGTGCTTCTATATAATACCAGAGAACTCTCTGGGGCGATAAGTGGCAAATGTTTTTTTTTTAATGGTTTGAAGGAGAGTGTGGAATGGACTTCTCACATTTAACTGGGGAAGGATTTCATCTGGATTTTTGGGGGAAGATAGATTGGCTTTGGAGATTGGACTTATTGTATACAATCAATCAGCAATTGATAAGAGATGATATTAAGAAACAAATGTGGATATTTGACCTGGAACCAATCAGGATTAATTTTGGGGCTGATTGGGATAGTAAAGAAGTGGTGATAAATTTTCTACAAGTTGATTACAATAGCAAAAGTACTTAGGCTTATATACCGCTCCACAGTGCTTTACAGCCCTCTCTAAGCAGTTTACAGAGTCAGCATATTGCCCCCAACAATCTGGATTCTCATTTTACTGACCTCAGAAGGATGGAAGGCTGAGTCAATCTTGAGCTGATAAGAATCAAACTGCTGACAGTCAGCAGAATTAGCCTGCAATACTGTGTTCCAACCACTGTACCACCATGGCTCTTATAATAGTAGCTTGTTATCAGAGGGGTTTGGAATTTCAATCCTGTCTCTCTTTTATTATTATTTATATATTTTTTAACTTTTATATTTTTATATAATACTTTTATTGTTGTTTGTTATTAATCCAGTTTATAGATGATAGGCTAACAATTTGTAAATATATTTAGTAGTTTAAAATTCTTTTGGCTTATTTCGCAAGGGGTGGGAAACTAAAATTGTTGTATTATATTAACCAGCATCCAACTAGGGAGGACATTATGTGTATATATATTAATTCTTTTTTAAGGCACCTTTTTCTCTTTAACGTCTTGTTTGCTGTGAGAATTTTTTGTCCTTTTTTAATTGGTGTTCTATATTTTAACTTTTCTTAAATAAAAAAAATAAAAAAGCATCTGAAATTTAAAAAAGCTACTTCTCTTTTTGCCTATTATATCTAGTGCAAAGGAGAAGATTGCAATAGAAAGAAAGAAAACTACATTTTTTAGTTCATAAAGGGAATATGAGCCTGAGATTAAGCCTATATTGTGATCTCCCTGATTAAAAGATTCTTTGAATTGATAAAGGGATTAGCCCTGTATTCGCTATTAACTTCCCAGGTGTTTTACTGATCCTAGAAGCTTTTTTCTGTTGACTCTGAGCTAGGAACTTCTCTCATTTCTCTCTCCACCCAAATCTTTTTAGGATTTTCTAGTCGAGAGAACAGTTCAATGAATATCTTATTTCTATATTCTCTACAATATATGAAGCGCCCTCTCATAATAATACACAGAAAGAGGATGATAGAGATTAGTTCCCCTGCTGCAGAGTTGAAGAAATGATAGATCAGAAATTGTAGCAAGTCTCTTGATTTATTAGTGTTTTTCAAGCGTTTTGTCTTTCAGTTATTTAACAAAGGAAATAATAAAATTATCATATATATCATCATATCATAACAATGTATGAAATAAAATGAAGAAATTTTAGGATAACTTTAACCTGAAGTAGACTTTTTTGCTGGAAGATTGTTCAGTTTGGTACCAAAGCAAATTCTTGGATTCAGAGTTCCATAATTTAAAATAATGTACTATACAGATAATAATAATAATAGTAAAGTTGGAAGGGACCTTGAAGGTCATCTAGTCCAACCCCCTGCTCAGGCAGGAAACCCTATACCATTTCGGACAAATGGCTGTCCAGTCTCTTCTTAAAAACTTCCAGTGTTGGAGCATTCACCGCTTCTGGAGGCAGGTTGTTCCACTGGTTAATTGTTCTCACTGTCAGGAAGTT
>NW_015386388.1:5803378-5839691 GCF_001527695.2 Protobothrops mucrosquamatus
TAAGCCTGTCTTCTGGAGTGTTGGCTATTCCTGCCAGCTTGGTGTCGTCTGCAAATTTGATGAGTTCCCCATCTATCCCCTCATCCAAATCGTTGATGAAGATGTTGAAGAGCACTGGGCCCAGAACAGAGCCTTGGGGCACCCCACTACACACTTCCCTCCATGTAGATGTGGTTCCATTGAGGACCACTCGCTGAGTCTATAGTCTGATGATCATAGTTTATCTAAATATTTTTTTAAAAATAATCTATTGTAACACAGATGAATATTTTCCTCTGACAGAGTGTTTCATCAGGATTTACTCTCATTGCGTTATGGATTATACGTTTTAAAACATTTTATTTGTGGGGAATACATACAAATCCACACAGTGATCAGTGTGTAGTGACAGATATAATGTAGTACGGAAAATCTTAATGAATCATATTGGCATATGAATGTTAAAAGACATAAGATGAAGTGATTAAAATCAAAGCTCAGTCAAGTATTAATTAGATAATTCAGTTGAGCTCTTTCCTCATTTATGAAGACTGAGTGGATTAGCAGGCTGTGTGAAGTTCAAGATTAGCAAATTGAAGTCTGGGATTATTTGATAATAACTGATTAATTCAAATTCTTCTTGAGATAACCACTGTCTTTATAAGGACTACCTCATATACCTACAAAACATTGTGGTTAAGATTGTTAAACAAGAATTAAATGTCTACTCATAAAATAAACAGGAAACAAAACAGACAGAAGATAAATAATAATACTAGCATCCAATAAAAATTTAGAGCATGCTTTGGCTATGCTCTATAACTAAATTTTACCTTGCCCAGTGAACTCATTTAGCAAAGATAGTAATTTCAAACCTAAGTCTGTATCTAGTTTGGGGGAGTGGTAATTGGCTTTTGATACTAGATTATCCAAATTTTGGGTTATTTGTTGGATGGCTTGGTTAATATTATCCATCATTGTCCTTAATTTAATATGTAATCTTCTCAAAAAGATAACATCTCACAATTTGCTATGTTCAAAGTATCATTATTATTATTATTATTATTATTATTATTATTATTATTATTATTATTATTATTATTATTATTAATAATAATAATAATAATAATAAAAGTTAGAATGGACCTTGAAGGTCATCTAGTCCAACCCCCTGCTCAGGCAGGAAACCCTATACCATTTCAGACAAATGGCTGTCCAGTCTCTTCTTAAAAACTTCCAGTATTGGAGCATTCACAGCTTCTGGAGGCAGGTTGTTCCACTGATTAATTGTTCTAACTGTCAGAAAGTTTCTCCTTAGTTCTAGGTTGCTTCTCTCCTTGATTAGTTTCCATCCGTTGCTTTAATAAAGACATAAGGATTTCTGATTTTTAATGAACTCTGGTTTATCTGTTATCAGTAAACAGGTCATGAATGCAGATGTTCATATTGGTATCATCCACTAATGGGATCATTTACTAATGATCTAATTGTGTCATAAAATCACCAATAATAACGAACATTAGGATCCAATTTTTCTTAACTAGCAGACTTTTTAAGATACCCTCAGAAAATTTGTGCTATTTAACTTATTGGTGTACCAATCAAGTTCACAGTTTCCCTCCATTCCATGAAATTACCCACTTAGTTCAATGCTTTTATCCTGGCTTAATTATATTTTTTCAATTATGATAGGCAGCAATACATACACACATATGCATATTGTTGGAGAAAAACTCCTGAGTTTCCCCAGCACTCTTTTTCCTGTTCAGTCACCTAAGTGATAAGGTTCAGGTCTATCATTCTACTCTGGACACCATTTGTGAAGTTAAGAATCCTTAAGAATCTGCATATTTTGGTCAAGCACTGAAAGAGCATATTTGTCAGTGTTTCCTTGGCCAAGGCACTGAACATATGGCCAGGGCAGCTTATTTAGATAGTTTAAATACAGTACAGTTGGAAAAAAGTGTATTAGTAAATATTGTCCATGTCTATGCTACTAAGAAACCAGGATTTTTTTATATTTGTGGTTATACTAGTCAATGCTTATCTTTTGCTGTGTTCTTCTATCCATAATGCCTAGGTTTCTTGTCGTCGCATTCTGACATCTGCAGGGATACCTTATTTTCTCCCTATGAGCAGGTGACTTTCTCATTTACAGAAAAAATGGAGTTAATGTAGCTAAGTAGAATTCTATCCCAGGCCTAACCCCCTGTATCCCTTTTCCAGAATAAGCAAACAATATATGGGATCTGAATGTGTGTTCATATTCCATGTAATAAAGATTACCTTTCTTCCAGTTTAGGGAGGGAAAAAAGGAAAAGAAAATGTAGAATAGCAGGGGCAGAAAGATGAAAAAAGAAACAAAAGAGAGGTTAGGCAAATTGAGTATTCAAGATACCTGGATCTTACCCCAGTTATTCAAATTCACCATGGACCACAATTATTTTTATATACTGTCCTCCGGTCAGATACAAATTGCACTCCTAAGCATTTCCTATTTAATAGTGTAACAGCCCTCATTTCACTGAGATTAACATTGAATTTTGTTGGGCAGAATATGGATATTCAGAGTTTCTAGTGTAAACATTAATTATAAATTATATTTCAATGAATTGTATTTCATGTTAAGCGGGCAGGGAATTCAAATCAAGGGTCAATGAGAACATTTCTAGATAATGCTATCAACTAATGAAGCAAAATTCTGTAAAGCTGTTGGGAATGTGTGCAAGAAATTGATGATTATGCCCTTTCTCATACCTGATTCATTTATTTATGACTATGCAAATTGTTTGTTTTCTCTTCTCTCATTGCTATATTTAGTTTATATATGTTCTGTTTTATCTTTTTACTGACCAAACAAATTCTCTCTCTCTCTCTCTCTCTCTCTCTCTCTCTCTCTCTCTCTCTCTCTCTCTCTCTCTCTCTCTCACACACACACACACACACACACACACACACACACACACACACACACACACACACAGAGATAGATGCTGACTGGACATACCATATGTATGTGCAATTGCATGTGATAAATAGTATGCTTCAGTATAATTATCTATCCATCATGTGACTGCAATTGCATTTCTACCCTTGCTATTATTAATTAGATGAATAATTAGAGGATGTTATTGGGAACACTGAATTATTTTAAATTCTCATTTAGAATCTCCTCTCAGTTTCCTGTGTATAGGACCAGTTTAAAACAAATTTTAAAAACCTAAATAGCTTGGGGCTTTATATGCTGGCTCATTTTCTGCTGAAGAATAGATGAAAATGAAGAACTTGAGATAATGTCACTCTTTCTTCCTTAGTCTAAGGAGCTGTAGTGTGAACAATTGTCTTATCTCTGTAAAGACAATGTCTCATCCCTTAAAGGCCAGGGGCTTTAAAGGAGTAAGGTAACTAGTCCACAATGCAGCACTTTAGGTTAAGTCAGAAAGGGTGACGTCGTCTCTTGTTGTTTCAAGTGTTGTGTGGGAAGTCAGCCCCCCAGAGAAGGAAATATTAAAAGGACAGAAAAATATATTTCCTCAAAGTATCTTAAAGAGGCAGAAAAGCATGCCCAGTTTTCTTAATAGCCCCAAGTTTCCTCCCCCCAAGCAGAAACCAGCTCTGTAGAAATGCAGATGTAAATAATCCATTCAGGAAGGTTGGAGGCCCCCAGCTAGAAGCTTAGGAAGACAAAGACACCTAAAATCTACATACCCCACCCAAACTCTAAGACAGACATACTTGGATTCACCCACTGTTCTGTTCTATGCGTTGGTAAGGCATTGAGACGAAGCAGACGAACAACAGATACTTCTTTATTGAATCTCCAACAGAACCAAAACAAAATGGCACGGATTCCTTTATATACCCCTTTGCAGGGACAGTGTCAGCCAATCAATGCAATGGATTCTCCCGCCTTGTGTGTGCACAATAGGCTGGAGACAGCCTGTCTGGTCCCGGGCAACCACGTGGTCTGCCCATGGCTCTCTGCAGCTTCCTGCACCTGCTGAGTCACTCAGCACCTGCTGTGGGACATAACACCCACAGATGCCAAAGGGCACACTCAGACTCAGGTCAAAGTATATGCCACAGGAACAACTCCAAACAAAAGGCATCAGAGGGTATAAAAACCCACTCCCTGCATGGACTCTCTCTCTTTTCTTCCAGAGCCATCTTTCTGTCTGGCTCTCCTCTTCAATAAACTGCAACCGTCTTTCTAAAGCAGTTGCCATATTGTTTATTCCCAGCTTGGACTGAACCATGATGAAGGCTTTTCTTTCAATAGTTGCGAAGAGAAATACTAGTAATTGAGACAAAATAAATTGACTCTTCTCTCCAGCACTAGTAACACAAACAATTGTAATTGCTTTTGAATTGGTGCAAAATCATCAAATGGAAGTGCCCGAGGCTTGCAAACTCTTGTCTCCACTTCTCTATATAACCCTGACCACTACTAGAATATATGTATGGTTGGCCACAACACAATATGGTTACTCAACTTAAAATTGTTTCTGATTCTTGGTATCAATATCAGGTTGGTTGAATTTTTCATGAAGATATTTTTATAGCCCCACAAATATCTAAAGCTTTCTTCATAAAATGACCTTTGGCTGGTAACACGGATACCACTCTAGCATGAAAGGATACATTTGGGGATAGCAGAAATTTTAATTTAGTTTATTTTTAAGTAATAACCTCCAAGGTTAGGGGTTAATTTGGACATATTTGGAGGTAATGGAATAATTTGTAATGACTTGCTTATGAGTTGAGGATCTCATTTGGACCTACCATTGCTGGGAAGTTTTATGTAAACAAAGGTGTGTGTCTGTGTGTGTCTGTGTGTGTGTGTGTGAAGGGTAATGATTTTATTTGAGACTGGGAAAAGGGGTAGTTGAGGCAAACAGTTCAGAACTACTTTGTTTATGTAAACAAAGGGGTGTGTGTGTGTGTGTGTGTGTGTGTGTGTGTGTGTGTGTGTGTGTGTGTGTGAAGGGTAATGATCTTATCTGAGACTGGGAAAAGGGGTAGTTGAGTCAAACAGTTCAGAACTACTAACTGAGTGTGCACCTACATCTAACGGCAGGACAGATAATGCAATGAAAAAACAATATAACATAATTTAAAGCATAACAGCAATAACGGAATCTAAGAATTTAAATCTTGTAATGGGTCCTTCCCATACAGTTCCTGTCTAAAACAAGTGCAGAATGGCTGCTGGAGGAGTTCCACTGGTGGCATAGTGGCTAGAATGCAGTGTTGCAGTCCAACTCTGCCCACAGCCTGGAGTCCCATCCTAAAGAGACTTGAGGTTGACTCAGCCTTCCATCCTTCTAAGATGAGGATCCAGATTGTTGCAGGCAATATGCTGACATTGTAAACTGCCCATAAAGTGCTGTAAAGCACCATGGGGTAGTATATAAGTCTGTGCTATTGCTAGTGTTGCTGTTGTAGCATCTTTCGATGATATGGAAGATCTTAACATTGCCAGAGATCCACTACACTCTACACTCCTCTATACACCCTACTTTCTCCTCCTTCCTGTAGAAACTTGGTAGTTACTCTTCCACCATCACTTTCTGGGAAATATCTTTGCTTTTCCAAACCTCAGTGCAGACTGTGCAAACTCCCACAGATTGTGCTCGTTCTGGCAAATTGAAAAGAGAAAGAGATGAAGGAGAAATAAATTCTATAGTGCTCTGTACCTTTAGGCAAGTGATTAGGACAATAAGGACACAGACACACGCACACACACATACACACACACACACACATCCTACTTTTTGGGAGCTGAGTCAATCTTAGAAAATATGCAGAGAATTGACTTAATTTTTTTAAAAAAGAAAAGAAATATTTTATCTTTTAAGCAGTCATGTGCAAGACATTCAGTAGTGGAGGAGATGAGAAAATAGAGCGAGTTACTAAAATTATAAACCTATTCTTAACCTTCAAAAGAACAAATATACAGAAAAAGAGAAAGTTCTGACAGATCACTGAAAGATGCTAGTAAAGTTTCAAAAAAGGATATAATGACAAAACTTGTATAGAGACAAAGATATGAGCATAATAAGGTGTTAACTAGCAGATCCAGAACAGAAATTAAAATTCCATATCTTTAGAACTTACACAACCCTTGAGATAGATTTTATCTCTGTGCTACTTTATTACTTGGAAAACTTTCTTTCTGCAAATTCTACCTTAAAACTGAGTAGGAAGGGAGATGTTAAATCTTGCTTGTCTCCAGTGTCTCAGGCATCAACTTCTTCCTGATTATTTAAAAAGGGGAGCTTCTCCTAAGTAGCAGAAAGGGAAGGATTGAGCCAGGAGTGGGATGGGAAGTCTGCTCTGTGAGGTAGATGGGCAGTTCAGAAATGTGAAAAATAAATAAGGAAATATATGCCCAAATCTATTTGCTTTTACTTGAGGCAGAGAAGTTGTACCCTTCTTGTTTAGAAAGCAGTTGTCAATCTGGTAAATGCCACCTGACTTCAAAACAGATAAATTACACTGACCATAGTTGACCCAGAATGCTAGTCTCAAATTTTTAATTAATATTTTTACTTTGCAAAGTGACTAATCTACAGATTGATTGATTCACAGTTTGATTCACTGATACCTCCACAGGCCCAATGCACTGCTTTAGATATGCAGCTTCCTCTCCCCCTCCCCCTCCCCCAATCTAGTCTCCAATTTCCTTTACTTTTCTTCAATAAATGATTATGTGAATGTCAATAAGCAGTCAAATTGCTATTTCCCTGTGCATTAGCAGCAATATACCTTTTTTTAGAGGTTTATACTACAGCTAGACTATATTTCTGGAATTTCATTGTTCATTAAGAGCATTTCAATTATATATAAAAAAATCTTTATCTGCCTGATGACCAGCTTTTTGATTTTTAAAACAATAACCGGTTACTTTTGTATGTTCAGTGGGAAATCTTTTTCCATATCATTCTCACAGTCTGTCATTCATAGATCCACTTTGATGCCATCTCTATCTTGTCAGATAAAACTTATTCCTCATCTTCAATTTCTTCCATAACATCTTTGAACATAGTCTATTGATAAAAGCAAGCATTGCTATTGATATTTTTGATACTAACTTCTGATTCCATTTTTCAAAAGTGTCCTTCAGTATTTTCAATGTTAAAATGTTTTATGTCATTTTATAAGTTACAGTTAATCAGATTTGTGTATATTTTCCTTTAATTATAACCTTAGTTCCCTCTAGTGTCCAATTTTTAGAAATGAATTTTTATTTTGTCTTGCAAAAGTCCAAATAAATCCTGTGGAAAGGATTACTTTGTAAGTGATTCCAAAATCTTAATCCTAATTTGGCTAGAGCCTTAATTTTTTTATAATTTACAATATTTTATTTTGCTGTTTATTTCAATTAAAAATTCTTAAACTTATGATTAATATTTTCTTTTGTAAAAGATTGGAAGCAAATTCACCCACCATTTTCAGACCTGCCAATCCAAAAGGAAGTTTGTGAACTTAGTGTTCTTTAAAAGGCACTGCCTACAGTTACAAGCAAGATGTGCTCCCAGTGCTTAAAACCTGCCTCTGTCTTGCAGTCTTCTTGTAAGTAGCAACTGTTTGGAGCACATAGGAGCAATCACCTGTCCTCTCCTTATCCAGAGAGGTTCTGAAGTATTGGTCTACTCACAGGCTCTTAGTCCTTTGCTGCAGTTGTCAGCTCAGCTTTTCACAGGGCTGTCTGTCAGTTCATGATTTCTTCCTCCAGAGGTTTCACATTTTTTGTCATTTCCACTCAACTGCTATTATGAAGATTAAACATGTCATATCTTTAAGACATCAGAATGGGAAAGTCCATGATTCTTCAATTAGAACATAGAGTTCTAGAACATGAGAGCCAGTTTGGTGTAGTAGTTAAGACTTCAAGTTGGAAACTGAGAGACTCTGAGTTCTACTCCTGCCTTAGGTATAATACAAACTGGGTGTCTTTGGGCCAATCACTATTTCTCAGGCCTAGAAAGGAGGACAAATCTTGCTTGTCCAGGCAGTTGCTAAAAGTCAAAATTGACTAGAAAAATAATCTATAACAAACTGTACTGGGCTGTGAGCAATTAAATTCCAATATGCTTAATTTAAACAAGAACTTTTCCAATGGCCACTGAATGTAGTTTATTGAAAATTATTTAGAAGGATTGTCTTTCGGATTAAATCTCCTTCAAAGTGAGCTCCACTCCTGATGACTTATGGACATATCAGCATAACTGTCTTGGCAACAATATAATAATGTTTTATCATTGCCTTTTTTTCAGATATTTTTTGCCTTCTCAGTCTGCAGCTCTAGCATTTCCTGTTGTTAATAATCCGGTTCAACTCTGTTCAGCTTTACAGCTTTACAGATAGTCCTTGACTTATGACCATTCATTCACCATTCATTCATTCATTCATTCATTCATTCATTCATTCATTCATTCATTCATTCATTCATTCAAAGCTACAATATTGCTGAACAAATGGATTTACAACTCATGCCTAAAGTTATGACTGTTGCAATTCTGTGGCACTGGGCAGCCTGCACTCCCATGACAATGGGAGTGCTGCAACTGCACTCGCCACCTATCACTCTCCCTTACCACCTATCACTCCCCTTTTAGCCCTCTGCTGGCTGCCAATGAGCCTAACATCAATACCCGGGAAGATACTGTTAAAGATAATTAAAAAAAAAACAGATCTGCGGACATCTAGAAACAAATAAAGTAATAACTAGAAGTCAGCATGGGTTTGTTAAAAACATATCATGCCAAGCCAATCTCATTTCATTCTTTGACAAAGTGACTAAATGAGTAGACCAGCAAAATACTGTGGACATAGTATACTTAGACTTCAGCAAAGCATTCGACAAAGGAGACCACATCCTATTTCTTGGTAAACTAGAAAAAAATGGGATACAAAACATGACCAAATGGATTTGTAACTGGCTGACAAACTGTACTCACCGAGTAATCTTTAACAGTACTACGTCTATATGGAGGGAAGTAAGCAAGGGGTACCACAAGGTTCCATCTTAAGCCCAGTACTCTTCAATATCTTCATAGATGAGGGAATAGAAAGGGAACTCATCAAATTTGCAGATGATACTAAGCTGGCAGGAATAGCCAACATCTCAGAGGATAGGCTCAAGATTCAGATGGATCTTGACAAACTTAAACCCTGCGCCCTATTTAACAAAATGAAATTCAATGTAGAGAAAAGTAAAGTCTTACATTTAGGCAAGAAAAACCAAAAGTACAGATATAGATTGAGTGAAACCTGGCTTAATAGCAGTAACTACAACAGGGATTTTGGAGTCTTAGTAGACAATCAATTAAATATGAGCCAGCAGTGCAATCCTAAATTGCATTAACAGAGGGATTCAATCAAGATCACATGAGGTACTAGTACCACTTTATAAAAGCTTAATAAGACCATACCTAGAATATGGCATCCAGTTTTGGTCACCATACTAAAAAAGATGTTGAGACTCTAGAAAGAGTGCAGAGAAGAGCAACAAAGATGATTAGGGGACTGGAGGCTAAAACATACAGTATGAAGAATGGTTGCAGGAACTGGGCATGGCTACTCTAGTGAAGAGAGGACCAGCAGTGCTCCAATATTTGAGGTGCTGTCACAGAGAGGAGTGGGTCAACCTATTTTCCAAGACCAGACAAGGAACAATGGATGGAAACTGATCAAGGAGAGATTCAACCTAAAAATAAGGAGAAATTTTCTGAGAGTGTGAACAATGAATCAATGGAACAGTTTGCCTTCAGATGTTATGGATGCTTCATCACTGGAAACTTTCAAGAAGAGACTGGACAGCCATCTGTCAGAAATGGTATAGGGTCTCCTGCTTAAACAGGGGGTTAGATTAGATGACCTATAAGGTCCCTTCCAACTTTGTTATTCTATTTTGTTCTGTTCTGTTCTGTTCTGTTCTACCCTACCCTACCCTACCCTACCCTACCCTACCCTACCCTACTCTATTCTATTCTATTCTATTCTATTCTATTCTATTCTATTCTATTCTATTCTATTCTATTCTATTCTTCTTGTTCCCACTGCCTGGTTATTGGGACATGTAGGGCTGGTTTTATCAGGCAAAAAAAAAGGAAGAAGCAGCACAAAATAGCTTAAAGGAGCTGCAGTATGCCAAAATTCCCCTTTGTACCATGCTCCTGGGCTAAATGGGGCTGGCTTTGCACTGTGAAAAAAGAAGAAAAGCCCAAAGCAGCCTCCCCCCCTTTCTTTTGTAATGGAAAGCCTGCCAATCCCTGTCTAGGGGCTCTGTGCAAAGAGGCTTTTCTGGTAAAATTTACTTAATGATGACAACGGGGATTGCAGGATTGTGGGTCACTAAGTAATATGATCACATGATGTCTCACTTATGGCCAGCAACTGAACTTCCAGTGCTGATTGTAGTCATAAGTCTACAGGGCTGCCTGTACAAGTTCAACCAACAGTAACTAGATGGCAGCAGTTAATTGTAATGAAGAAGCAATTAAAATCTGCAGTAGGTTTTAGATGAGTATATAAAAGAATATTGAATCAAATGTAAAATTCATAATACTTAGTTTATGACAACAGTTCATATTATGTGCAGCAGCATGTGATGAGATGGTGTGTTATTAATTCTTTACTCATTATATGACTATTACTTTGGCCTCAGTTACATTGCCACCCTTGCTAGCATATTAATTAGAGAAATGATTAGAAAAATATGACTGTCAAACATTTTTCATCCTCATTCTATTTCCTTTATGGATGACAAGCTAGTTTGCTATGTTCTAACATTACTAAGATTAGCATACTGTCAAGATAAATCCAAGTGACATACATATTTGATTCAGAAGAAATTAAAAGTAGAACAAAACCTGACCCCTCCTTATTCCAAAATGAGTGTTAAGATTAATTGAAAGAGAATATAAAATAATTTTTATTGCTTTCTGTTTCATGTATTTCTGACACTAACAGAAAAAGAAGGGGTGAAGACCTAAAATAAAATGGTTGGGTAATTCCTGCTGTTGGAGAGAAACAATGAGTTGAAGATGGTGTGTTGGAAGAAAAGTGTCTGTTGCTATATGTGGGAATAGGATTGATGCCAAGGGATGCCTGCTTCTGAGACTGCTTGGGTTGATGGTGACTCAAGCCTCAGGCCTTGGATTCAGATTTGTTATTATTTCTGTTTTTTGGGGGGAGTGGATGACAAAACTTTTTAAGAAGCCATAGTTCCTCCATGGTTTAGTGACAGAAGAGAAAATGGACCTGGTATTTCTTCCTCAGATCTGCTTAGACAAGAGTATCGGAACTCCTCTGTCTGAAATCTGCATGGACAGATCTCTTGGGACACCAGCCTCAATACCAAGTCAGTGAGGAGAGGTGGCAGTTTTCATGGTGATCAGCTATATTGTTCTGTAGGTTGCTGGATATGAGGTCTTTGTGTGGAATTACACACAAAGAACAAAATGGAGATATTATTAGTGTACACTTTCCACTGTGGACCTGCAGGCTCCTTTCTGTGTGCTTAACTTCATTTGCAGTTGGTGGCAGAGTCCCCAGGCTAAGCTTGCTGCGATTTTCAACCTCCATGCCTTTGTGGAGAGGCCTGAGACAGCTGTGAATTCACAATCTCCATGTCAATTCTGGTTTGTTTCAAATCATCATGGCTCTGATATATACTGGGGGTTATACATGAGAGTTAACTTTATCTTTGATAAATTTGTACATGATCTGAAGATGGGAAACATTAACATCAGCCTCTCATCATAGTCAGATGACTTTCTGGTCACTTTAAAACTTGTGGCCACCTTTGATTTAGATATAGGAAATAGCCCCGTTAATATACTCTATTCTAGGTGCTTATGGAACCAATTGGTCTCCTGCAAGTCCCTTGGAAATTTGAGCACTTAATTGAGGTTTGGATTATGGAGATGACAAAATAACAAAATAACAGAGTTGAAATTGAAAGGGAACTTGGAAGTCTTCTAATCCAACCCCTGTTCAAATAGGAGACCCTATAGCATTCCAGATAAGTGCCCGTTCAGTCTCTTCACATGCTTCACAGGATTGCTCCTAAAAGGCCTCTTCCCATACACCTTCCCCTAACTTACCTTTGGCTTATAAATTGCTTTGGGGAAAGGAGCATTTCTGGAGATGATGCTAGCAAAAACAGAATAAAGATGTCCAGACATGCGTTCAACTTCAGATGTGAGCTTCAATCATAGCAATAAGGGCAATGAAGTATCAATATGTTTCTATGCCTACTTCAGCAATGTACATTTGTATTGGAAGATTCATCTATAAGGACTCTGTAATCAGTTTGCTAAGAACCTTGCCAACAAAATTGTTCATATTCACAGTTGGGAGCAAAGTTTCATGAGTTGACAGAAGTAATGCACTGCAAGGTCAAGTGGGACCTCTTGAGTCTGTAACAATTGGAAAAGTAGACATGATTCTCTGTGAGTTGAATTCTGCCACTTGTAGACTAAAACCATGTCTTACTTGCTTGGTACATGTGGCCAGAAAGGGGACAAAAAGCTGGATGTAGGAGGTAGTCTCTTAGAGAGGAGTGATGGTGCAAATCTTGAAAGAGGGTGAGATGCTGTTCTTCAAAAAGCCATCACTTGACCTAGCTGTATTGTACAGTTAGGGAAGACTGCTATGGAGATAGTGGTACAGGAACTAAAGATTACATGAATCCCTTCTAGAATGGGTTTAGAAACAAGAATGGAAACTTCATTAGTTGCTCTTGTGGATGAACTGTGCAGGATCTATATTAGGGGTGTCAAACTGCCAGCCCACGGGCTGGATGCATCATCCAGAAGCCGTGCCCACCCCATTGCCGGCAATGGCAAAACTGTCCCGATACATTGCACGATGTCACGTGATGTCATGAGTTTGACATGTCTGATCTATATGGGATCAAAGTTATGCACCCTTCCTCATCTTGTTAGTTCTCTTACCATGGTCCTCTTTGGCCTCCCTTTGAAGAAACAAAGACAGGTCTTCATTTTAGTTTTGGTAAAAAATCCAGGTTAGTTTCTGTTTTAAAACAATCCCTACAAAATATTTTAAGTAAACAATGGACACTTCAATTTTCTCTATGGCAGAGAAAAATGTAAAAGAAACAAGTGCTCAATACTGCATTTCTATGCTGAAAATATTGATTGCTTGTTGTGCAGATGTGTCATTCAAAAAAGGCAAATTCCAACAGCTTTTCATATGTGTGTGTTTGTGTATGTTTTGAGTCACTTCCAAGATGGTGGAAGCATAGGAAGCAGTATCAGATCATGGGGAGAAAAGTTACTAAACTAATTAGGAAGGTACAAGGAGAGGGGGGAGAAGGGAGGAAAAAGGATCAGAAAGTTAGATAAGGAAGATAGAAAGGATAAAGGAAAAGAAGAAATTGGGGTAAGGAGGAAAACAACAGCAAAACAGCAGCGCAGCGAATGAAGGGCTGCACGTGGAGTCAGAGACAGCCGGCAACAGAGAACAGATCCAGCTCAGGAGTTCAACTACAGTAAGCAGCCCAAGGCTGGAAAAGAGGCAACTGAGAGCAGCGAACCGACAGTTGAACAGCAGGCAAGAAGGGAGGCTGTTGGAGGCAGCAAACCGGTGGGTCACAGTATATTCAGGAATAGCCTAGACCCATACTCCAATCTAGGCAGCCCAGTTCATGGGAGCAACCAGACATCCCGACCCACGGCCCAGCAAGCTAGAGGCAGCCTGACTACCACAGCCCTCCCCCTGCGTCCTTCCAGTCCAACAACCCTCCCCCGTGTCTTGCCCCAGGTGGAGGACTTGATCAACATTCCCTCACTAGTGAGATCAGCAGCCCTTCCGCCTCCTGCTAGTCTGGCAGCCCATCTGGTCTGGCTGAGGACAAAGGGCTGGAGCAATCCATCAGCTGTGAGAAATTGATGGTGGCAAAAACTATGGAGGGGAGCACAGCAGCAGCAGAGACAGGCAGCACAGCAGCAGAGGCGCATCGAGTTAGAAAGCTCTGATCTCTAAATCTGAATAGCTGGCTGAGAAGAGCAGACCAGACAGCTGAGCTGAGCCATCCAGAAAGGTGAATGGCAAGGCCTGACCAGAGCAGAGATGAGGTCAAAAAGACCTGAGCACCGAAAGACAGAACAGAGCTGGCAGAGAAAATGACAAGAGGCCGGAGCAGTGAATAACAGAAATGAAGGCAACAATTGAGTTTGAGGTCTCAATAGGAATGGAGAGAAAACCCAAATAGAGAATAAAAATAAATACAGGACAGAAAATAAAAGATAAATAAATAAATAGGCAAGTATTAAGGATAAGAGTGGAACATTAGAAATCAAGGAAGAATAGGATTAATAAAGAGGCAAATCTTAACAAGGTAAATCTTAAATAATAAGAGAGAAATTGGAGCTCAAAAACTTAAAAAAAATAGAGGGAAGAAAAGGATAAATAAAACTAACATAATAATAAGAAGGATAAATAAATAACAAGGTAGAAAAATGAGCACAAACAGGCAGAAAAAAGGATAGGAACAGAGAAGGTAGAAACAAGGCTAACAGCAAAGCACATTCACCAACCAAAAAGAGAATTTTTCAAAGAACAAACTCATGGAACAGGCAACTGATACTATTGTGGTATACAATACATGTTCCATGTATGTGCTTATGCCCAAAGAACACCCAAATTATACATGCATTAAATGTAAACTATATGAATGACTAGAGGAAAAAGTAAAGGACTTAGAGGCAACTCTAGCCAAACTCCAACCTATGCAAGAAAGCTATACCCAAACTGAACAAAATAAAGAACAAATAACTCACAGAGGATTTGTCCCTACTGATAAATCCTTGGAGGAAGACAAATGGAGGTATGTCACACATAGAAAGAAATACAATAATCAAAGAAAGAAGCAGCATAGATCCAATAAATCCCTACTGCCCAATTTAACCCAACCAGAAGCAGCCCCATTAAAACCGAGCAATTGATTTTCCCCCTAGATGGAAATACGCAGACCCACAACCTCCCCCTTAAAGAAAACATGCAGACACCTAGCAAAGAAACATCACCAAATATCCCTAAAAAAGTTACATCAACAAACATAACAGATAAACAGAAAAGCACCCCAGACTGCACCCCCCCAAAAAGGAAGGCGAGTGTTGGTAATTGGAGATTTATTCTCAAATGAACAGAACCAGCCATCTGCAGACCACACATACAATCTAGGGAGGTATGTTGTCTCCCTAGAGCAAAAATCAAAGATGTGGCTAAGAACCTAACCAAAATAATTAGGCCCACAGATTACTACCCTTTCCTCCTCCTTCACATTGGGACAAATGACACAAAAAAGAACCTGAGTACAATATTGAGAGATTATAAGCAATTAGGCAATAAAGTTAAGAAGCTAGGAGCACAAGTAGTGTTCTCATCAGTACTCCCAATAAAAGGCCAACACCCATTGACAGAAAAAAGAATTATAGAAATAAACCACTGGCTAAAGGGATGGTGTCACCAAGAAAACTTTGGTTTCCTGGACCATGGACTGCATTTCCTATGCGAAGGACTCTTGGCAAGGGATGGGCTGCACCTCACGAAAACAGGGAAAGAAGTACTTGGAAAAAGACTGGCCCAACTCATCAGAACAGCTTTAAACTAAAATTGAGGGGAAAAGGTGACCAATCTTTAGAATTTCTAAAACACAAAACCAACCATAAATCCCAAGAAAACAAATCAAACAATGAGGTAGGGAGTGATGAGGAAAAAAAGGAAAACTCAAACAATTAGGAGATGCAGGAAACATACCCACGGACAGGCATAAAAGTCTTAAATGCTTATATACAAATGCTCAAAGCTTGTGGAACAAACAGGGTGAACTAGAAGCAATAGTACATGAGGGCAGGTATGTCATAGTTGACATTACAGAAACCTGGTGGGGTGAAACCCATGACTGGAATGTACTGATGGATGGATGCAAATTGTTCAAAAGAAACAGATCTACAAAAAGAGGAGGGGGAGTTGCACTATATGTAAGAGAACACTACATATCTACAGAAATGCACATGATCAAAGATAAAATCCCTCCAGAATATATATGGGTCAATATAAAAAGGGGGGGGGGAAGTGACATTGCCATAGGTGTATATTACAGGCCACCCAACCAATCAGAAGAAATAGATGAACTCTTTGCCAACCAGTTAACAAATGTATATAGGAAACATTCCACAGTAATAATAGGAGACTTCAACTATCCAGATATTAACTGGGAGACAAACTCTGCAGCAAGTGGAAGATCAGATAGATTCCTAACCAACCTAGCCAACAACTTTGCCATCCAAAAGGTGGAGGAGGGAACTAGAAAAAAAGATATATTGGACCTAATTCTTACTAATAGAGAAGAAGTGATGGAGGGAGTTGAAGTTGCTGGAACTTTGGGTGAAAGTGATTACATCATACTGACATTCAATATAATCCAAACACAAGCAATAGAGAATAATCCAACCAGTGTCTTAAACTTCAAAAGAGCAGATTTTAACAAACTCAGAGAACCTACGAAAGATTCCACTAAACTGGAAGGAATAGCCAATACCCCAGAAGACAAACTCAGGATCCAAAAAGATCTTGACAAACTTGAACAATGGGCCCTATTCAACAAAATGAATTTTAATGTGGCAAAAAGCAAAGTGTTACATTTAGGCAGGAAAAAACCAAAGGTATAAGTACAGATTAGGTGAGACCTGGCTCAAAAACAGTAACTGTGAGAGGGACCTTGGAGTCCTAGTGGATGATCACTTGAATATGAGTACCATTTTATAAAACTCTAGTGAGACCACACCTGGAATACTGCAACCAATTTTGGTCACCATACTGCAAAAAAGATGTTGAGACTTTGGAAAAAGTTCAGAGAAGAGCAACTAAAATGATCAAAGGCCTGGAGACTAAAACATATGAAGAAAGACTGCAGGACTTGGATTTGGCTAGTCTAAATAAAAAAAAACAGGGGAGACCTGATAGCAGTATTCTAGTATTTGAGGGGCTGCCACAAAGAAGAGGGGGTCAAATTATTCTCCAAAGCACCAGAGGGCAGGACAGGAAACAATGGTTGGAAACTGACCAAAGTGAGAAGCAATCTCGAATTAAGGAGAAACTTCTAACATTTAGGACAATTAACCAGTGGAATAGCTTGTTATGTATTTAGCTAATTCAGGAGGTCTGTTATAAAAACGTTTAACTGATTATTCTATTTGAATTATAGACAGTCTGTATTAGTTTAAGCCTCTGTATTTAGGTGGAAACGAGCACTTTAAATTGATTGGCCACCGTCTAGTGGCGGTCCATATAAATATAAGTCAAGCAGCTGCTAGATGTAGAGCATCTTTGAGTCTTTTCTCAGCCTAAGAAGTCACTGGCAAGCCATTTCTGAAAATGCTGCCAAGAAAACTCCATGAACTTTTCTATGTAGTCATCAGAGACATGACTGACTCAGGTACATATTCACATTTACAAAGTTTGCTGAATATTGGTGTTAAGGACTCTTTGTTGCAGAGCAAACTAGACTTTCTCAGAACCAAATAAATTCAGATAGTAGACTGATAACTAATAATATTTTAAAGACAGGAGGAAGCCTGGCTTCCATGGAAATATACACTTAACTGTAAGCTCAGGGAGACCTAAGTATCCATTTAAAGTCATTTAAACCAATATTCTAACCAGCAAAGCATATAGGTCGCCCTAGGAATTAGGTCAGCCAGGAATTTAATATGCAGCAAGCACTTGCAATAAAGCGCCAAATAATTAGAGTAAACTAGTCATGTACAGCTTAAAGAACAAGCTGCACATCATACAATAATAGCTAATAAAAGGGTTTTTTAAAAGATATGGCAGCTGGGAAATAGTTATTGCCACTGCAATTAGCAAAATGCAAAACTGTGTTTTAAAGTTTATGGGCTCTAGAGGTGACCTACTATTGCTGATTTTTCTAAGTCACCAAGGCTTGGAAAGATATAACCAAATACTTAAATACTTTGTTTTGATTAATGCTAACAATATTTTCTTAGAGTGAGGAATGGCCATTTACAAAATATGACTACTTTAGTTTTATTGTAATAGATAACCTGCTGCTCTTTGCTGGAATAAGAAGTAAGACCACCTAGAGCAGACATGTCAAACACAAGGCCTGGGGGCCGGATGCGGCCCATGAAGTGGTTTTATATGGCCCGTGAAGCCATCCTGGAAACAGTGAGGGAACGGCCCCCGCTGCCTTGGCCCTGGCCCAGGCCATCCAGGAGCCAATGTACAATTTTGTGGTGGCCATCTATGCTGAAACACATTCAGTCTTAGCTCCATTAGCCTCCCCCCTGCATAGCCTGAGAGGAACAGTGAGGCTCCTCCAGTGGACCATGCCTTGGCACTTGCCCTGGTCCCATCCCCTTCTGCCAGAGACCCTCAGATCTGTCCCACTCCTGCCCAGGCCCCCACAGGCACCCTTGACGATGTAGAGCTGGCCACACCCACCCAGTAGGCCACACCCACTCCATCCACGCCCACCCAGTAGGCTGCACCTACCCTGGCCACACCCACCCAGTCCCCTGAGGGCAACCGCAATGTTGATGCGTCCCTCAATGAAATTGAGTTTGACACCCCTGACCTAGAGTCTATTTCAGGCTCACTGGTGTTTAAGAAAGGACTGCTACAACATTTACATATAGAAGGATGGAAAGATGTCAGTTATTTAGCCCAGGGATCCCCAACCCCTGGTCCATGGACTGGCACCAGGCCATGGCATGCCAGAAACTGGTCCACACGAACAAACAAAGACCCATCCGCGGGATGCAGGCAGTACATGAAACCACGCCCCATCTGGTCCGCGGAAAAACCTCTCTCCACGGAACCGGTCCCTGGTGCCCAAAAGGTTGGGGACCTCTGATTTAGCCAGTCAGTAACCTGAGAGGAGGAATGAAACTTGGGGTTTATCAAAGTTTAAATCAACAAATTAATAGAGAGGTAGAAAAGGAGGAGGGCACCAGAATACAAACTTTTCTCACACCTTGTGAATGTGGATTATTGATGTGAGGTGTCTTGAAGCAACCCAGTAAACTTATATAGTGTTATATTGCTTTCAAAGGCATCAGTCAGTAGAAGCAGCATTCTATTTCTCCATGGACTGTAGGGAGCCAGAAGCTGCCTTTGAATCAATAAGGACAATAAAGAATCCTGCATGGATGAATAATGTATTTTTCTGTAGAAGATGAAGACTAAGACATTGACTGAGCTTCAACTGGCTTGTTTTCTTCCAGGATGTTATGTTGCACCAACCTGTTTATGGGTTTTCCATGGAAGTGCCTGACATACACCTTGCTAATTACATTTAATAGAGCCAGAAGAAAATTGGAGCTTTCTTATCTCCTTTTCTGTAGATTGAAATAATGATGGATTTATTCTGCTGTATATATACAAAGAAAAGTATCAGGATTGGGGCTCCCATTTTGCCTTTTGCTTTTTTGTATGATAAGCTCCTTTCAAGCTGCTTTGTCATTTTCTAGTTGTGAGATAAACATGGCTACCTCAAGAGGAAACACCGGGGCCTAAATTGCTATGTCAGTGGAGCAGTGATCTAATCAAAACAGAAGTTTGGGCACAATGCTAAGCAAAAATATTCTGTCTATACTTCAGGGCCTCAGGCAGTAGTAGCTTTCAATGCAAAAGTTGTAGAATTATTTCATTTTATTATCTGGGCAAGCTCTGCCAATTAGCTCTATGAGCCTATAACTGCACATTCATGGTGAATCGATGGCCTGGAGAGGGATCTTGATTCTTGGGCTTTAGGTGAAATATGAGCATGGTAAGGGATTATACATTAGTATCTCAAAATTATTCAAGATATTCAAAGTGGACTGTTCACCACAAATAGCAAATCATAGCATATGGATGATGGCTAAGTTTAGGAAATACGAGATGATGCACATCTGGAAGACATTCATTTTTGGGGAAATTCATATAAGGCAAATGAAAGAAAAGAGGAAGTGGGAACTCTATGTAACTTGACAAGATGCAATGATTGTATTATGATTTCATAATTATTTCCCTTCATTTTTATAATTAAATTATAAAATTATAAAATCTTAATATAGTAATAGAATACACGAAGGAAATATTTAATAGAGTAAATCTAGAAACTCTTTGCAAAGAAAGCATAAAAGTCTCAAAAAAGCACTATGTCAATCAAGCAAATAAAACAGTCTCAGAAAGTGCTAATAAAAGCAATACACGGCAGTAAAAAATTATCTAAAAAGCACCAGCTATTTTTATTTGGAAGGAAAAATAGTCACAGATCACCCTTGAGAAGCAAAATCTATGCACATTTCTTAGTCCAATTGTTTCTTCCTGTGGGTGCTCCCAACTATGTAGTTTGTAGTCTGCAGTCCACTTGGGGCAAATAATAATGGAGAAATCCAGGTTGGAGCTGGGGTTATATATAAGACTTTTCTTCAAAATTAAGAGAGAAGGGGAAAGGCAAAACATTTGTAAAAGGTAAAATGAGTAAGGGTAAGTCTAATTGGCTTCTCCCAATATTCTGTATGAGTATGTGGTAAGGATAAACAACAGATTTGTAAAAATAGAAGTTATGAATAGAGCTCCTGGAGAACTCTGGACCAAAATTTGTGATATTATTAAGGACAAAACAATAAAAATATTTTGTACTGGAGATATCAAAAGAAGGAAAAATGGCTGGCAATACAAAAATCTATTGAATTTGAAAGAACAAAAAGTGATAAGGAGATACATCTAAAAACACCTAACAAAGAATGACAAAATACTTATTTAAAGAAATTAAAGTCAAAGAAAAGTTTTATACATAGATGGGTATAATCAAAGATAAGAAAAGAGAATTCTATTTGATACAAAGAAATATTGGAACAAATATGCCCGAATCACCAGTGGGTCTTCACTAAATAAAGCCAGACAATTTGAAAAACAAAATGAAATGGCTTGCAGAAAATATTGTTAACTATATTCATTTACTATAAGCAGTGCTTTTTTTCTAAAAAAAAAAAAAAAAAAAGGTGCCAGAACTCACACACGTCCCAACCCGCCTTGCCTACCCTACAAGGTTCCATCCAAAAAAGGTGCCGGAACTCCGTTCTGGGCGTTCTATGAGAAAAAAAGCCCTGACTATAAGTGTAAATGAAATGCTATGAGTACAGTTTAAAATTTTGTAAAATGATGCTATTAACATGTTGCTTGCAGGTTTTTGTTTTTTTTTTAGCAAGTATGAGAACTGCAGCAGCCGCCAAAAGACTGGAACAGATCCAACTATATTCCAATAACAAAAAAAAGAGAGTGTTAAACCAAACACATTTCCATGGATAGTGGAAAAGAAACTGGAGTTCCAAAACTACTTTAAATTTTGTTTACTGATTACAGGTGGTTTTCATTTAATGGTTGCCTTGTTTAGTGACTGTTTGCAGTTACAACAGTGATGAAATGTAACTTTACAAACAACTCTTGCATTTATGACCTTCAGAAGTTTGTAAAGCAAAGGTAAGCTGAAGTAAGATCATGAGCATAGTTGTGATTTCACATACTGACCGCTTCACTTAAAGATCAAGTTGCTGGTCCCAATTGTGGTCACTAAGCAAGGAATACCTGTACACAATTTTTTTCCAACTGCATGAATTAGAGCAACTTGAGAATAGTTCTTAAGCATATCAGAGAACTTCATTTCTATTTATATGCTGACTAGAAAGCGAACATTAGAATGACTTAAGGAACAACTAATTGGCTCAAAATTGGTAAAGAACTGTGTTAAGATAGTGTACTGCATCTTATCTACCCAGTTTATCTGCAGAACCTGTAATGAGAAATGCTGAACTAGGAGAAACAAAACTTGAATTAAAATGGCTAAAAAATGCTGTTGATACCACTTGAGTATCTTAAAGTGAAGAAGACTTGAGGAATATCTATTGAAGAACGACAAAGGCTGGTCTGATGCTCAGCTTAAACAAACAAACAGACAAACAAACAAACAAACAAACAAACTGAGATGGTAACAGCAAAGTGCCAGTCCAAAGCATAAAAGTGAAGAAGTATCAGTACACACTTAATCTTCTTGGGCTCAAGAATTCATAACAATAATAAAAAGATATATACTTCTTGGAAGACTGCTGACAAACCAAGGCAAAATATTAAAGTGCAGCTGCTCTGTAGAAAATGGAAGCAGCACTTGTGAATAGAGGCATTATGCATAATTCATATAACATAATATACAATTTATTACAGAGTTTGAAATATGTGCACAAATATAAACATACTAGCTTTGATCCTAGGCTTTGATCCTATTAGGAAAACAGTATGATACAAAGTTTGTCCTGCCATACTCTGGTGCAATTCAGAAGAACTTTTTAGGCCTTTTTCAGCTAGGAATCTGCATTTTTTTGTAGGAAGAATAGATGAAACTTTAATTTCACTTCCATTGCGCAGTGTAGTCGTAATATTCTGGAAGGAGAAAATTGCATAGATTATCTTGACAGAATTTCTAACAAAGGAAAGGTGCTTAAACTGCCACTGGCCGCACACTTCTCTTTGCTTTCCTCCTGTCCCTCATCTCCTTTTCCTAGAGAGAAAATAGTTCTTTCATATCTATAAAATGACTTTTAAATAAATTCAAATATTATTTAGTCAATGTTGGCAATGCAATACCGTGAGCATGAGAGAATTTACAACACTTAGATGCAACTTGGATCTCCCCCAATAAAATAATAATAAAAACCTTGTTGAATAATAAATGGTTAAATCATGTAAGATTGCTAAATGTCATAAAATCTCTTTTATTGGCAATCTTGCAAGATTTCATAGGAAATTATAGAATCTGGTGAAATTGGGCCCTTTTAAATTGCTTATGCTTTTAAAAATAATGATCTTTAAAAAAAAATAGTTACAGTCCTATGACTGTAAAGTTGTAATCTGTCTAAAACATCATCAAGGGGTGAACAATACAGAACAGTATTACAGTTTCCTCTGATTAGGCTTGATTTGACTTTCCTAGTTTACATCCATCTAGATCAATCTAGCTACATCTTAAAGCTGCCAAGTTAAGACTTTGTAGTAAATGGCCAAACTATCATTAAGCCAGTACAGAAATTACCAGGGCAAATAGACTCTACAACTCCGCCTGCATCAGAAAGTTATGATAGGAATAATGGGCATATTATTGAAATGGATCTGTGGTCCATCCACTGCATTCTTACCTGAAGCTGGTAAGACATCGGCTGTGACAGTTCCAGTGGCACTTGGTGGTGGGGGTGGGGGTACCGCTTGACTAAACAGAGATAAATTAAAATGGGATATTTATATTACAGCGGGCAACGTGGTGGGAAATATCCATGGCTAATTCTCAATACCCAGGGGAACTATCTGACACTGATAGTTCTGCAGTATTCAAGGTCCTCCCCCTTTTTGGTTAAAGCAAGTTTCTTCCTTTTTATTAAATTAGCAGAAATTTCATCTGACCTTGTCTTTGAAATGCCTAATAAAATACTAGGAGCCAAATGAAGCTTCTAATATTGCTGAATTTTTAATTCTCTGTAAATATCATGTTTTTCAAGATTTGAAGTAATTGAATAAATTCTACAAGAATAAGCAATGGTAAATATCTGGGATATTTACACATTTAGCAAACATTTATATGCAGAATCTGGGAGTACAGATAATAAAGAATAATAGCAATGCCACAGACAGGATATTAGTGGTGGTGACTAAACAATGCAAGTATGCTTCACTTGGCTTATCATAATCTAGAGAAGGTCCCAAGTCCAGGTGTATCCTACCTTCCATAATTTTGTGATGAATATTACTATTTTATCACTCATCTTAGCCTTCCATATTTTATATGTAACATTTGGATGAATTGTTGTAATATGTATTGGAATACTGAAATGAAACACTTCAATTGTTTATAATCTTTTCCCATCTGCACAGTTCTGCTCACCTATCATCTTGTCTCCCTGTTGACTGAAGATCTGGGCCCACATGGCGAATGGTGGGCTGCTGCGGTGTCAAAACTGAGGATTGAGATGGAGGCTTCCATGTTCTGAATGGAAGGATGCATGGATAGGGTGCATAATGGTGGTGGAATACCATGTCCATCTCATCTTCATCCTCTGTCTGCCAGGGAATAAGGGGTATCTGCTAGAAAGAAAGATTAGGACACTTAAGACAATGGTTCTTATCTCAAGGATCATAAACCCAAAATGGTTTTACCTGTGGCTGCACTGATATAGTCCTGTTAATAAATTGTATTTCCTGTTGCAACAGCATGAGATGAGCAATAAATTGAAGTGAATTGACTAAAAGAATCCAAGTTTACCTTTAAAGAATAGTAAAGACGTATTTTGCCTTGATAAGCTAGGAATCTAGTATCTCCAAGAGTCTTTCTCTAGCCACCTTCTCCAGCCCCTTCCAACTGTCAGCATTATTCCTTTCTCCTTTCTATAACCTCACAGTGGCTTTGACTTAGAAAACCGTTTATACTCAAATCTATTAATATTGCTGTTGTGACCGTTTTAGGCAGAACATCTGGCTGCAGTATTTAAAACAGATATTGAAAGGGTGAGTAGTGAAAATAATAATTCATTGCGCATAATACCGTATTTATTGGCGTATAACACGCACAGGCGTATAACACGCACCTTCATTTTAAGGGAAATTTCAGGAAAAAAACTTAAAGGTGGGGCCGGGCGGCGGAGAGCTTGGCGGCAGCGGCAGCAGGAGGATGGGGAAGGGGCGTGGCTGCCCGGGCCAAGGTGGGGCCGGGTGGCGAAGGGCTGCGGCTGCCCGGGCCGAGGTGGGGCCGGGCGGCGGAGAGCTTGGCGGTGGCGGCAGCGGGAGGATGGGGAAGGGNCGAAGGGCCGCGGCGGCAGCGGCAGCAGGAGGACGGGGAAGGGCCGTGGCTGCCCGGGCCGAGGTGGGGCCGGGCGGCGGAGAGCTTATATCGGCGTATAACACGCACACATCATTTGCCCCCTATTTTCAGGGGGAAAAAGTGCGTGTTATACGCCAATAAATACGGTAATTATAATTAGAAGTCATGAAGTTAGTCCCAAGATATATTCTGGATCCCGACAGAAAAAGTTAAAAACTTCTGAAAACTGACTTGGTGCATCACATTCCTTTATTTCTCCTGGGTGGAGATATGTAGCTGTCAAATCAGGGCTTTGAAGCTATCAGCTCTTGAAGGTAGACCTTGAATTTATGAGTACTACAATCACTTTTATTATAAGTTACAATTACAGAATCTTGCAATCTAAATGTGCTTCTCTTCTCTCTGCTTTTTATCCTAAGAGAACTATGGATGGTCATATCTGAAACGTTTTTTTTCAAATTCTATTTCTGCATTGGGCTCAGATTTCTCTTATCTAACTATTGCCTTGGCTGCACCTCTTCCTCCTGTTTCTCAAGGTTATTCTTACATCCAATTACACATGTAGAGTCATTCAGTATTTTATGGACATCATATAATTGCAGATGATGTGTGTCATTGCTATTCCTGCCCACATTCATTAGTAGCTTCATTTCACATGCTAGGCAGCCAATTAATTTCAGAACAACAAAATCATTATGTATTAGAGATATCTCTTAGGCACATTCATTCTCACAATAGGTTAGATTTAAGAATGGAACCTATAATGTTATCACTGAAAAATGGCAATCTATTCCATGATTGTCTTCTGGTATGTATGATGTGACATCAAGGCACATGTTTTTCTGCTCTCCTGCCCTTCAGTTGAAGCCAGTAGAAGGCAAGACAGTTGGCACAGAAATGCCTTTTTTTCCTTTTTTTTCCTAAATCAACTCCTCTGTCATATGTAGATCTACCCTAGATCAGCAATCTACCTACCTGGCTTGGATTGGATTCAAAGCATGCTGCTGCTGACATAGCCAGGTTGCTCATTATCACTTGATGCATCTGGGCATTTTGTATCATCATTAGCTCTATTAAATCTTCCAGAAATTAAGAACACAATCAATATGCATTGATTTATTTATACATATGCACAAACATAAATATGTAACACGAAAGGAGAAATTACAGAACCATAAGAACAAAGGTGTACAACCTGAACTTATAGCATTACACACAAGCTCTCAGTATTTCAGTATTTTCACAAGTCCCACAAGCTTTCAGTGTTTCCAGATTCCAATGTGCATGAGAGAAAGTAAAACTTTCTAAATACTTGACTGCAGAATAAACATATTAACTATATTTAGTTTTAATTAAATGCAAGTGAAATGAGATTAAAATTAGTTTTAGCACTGCACTTCCATATGTTCAAAGACCAAATTTGATTTTCAGCATAAGAGAAGCTATGCACTCTTGCTATAGAGCTTAATGTTTAAAAATCACGGCACTTTTAATCCATTAAATTTAATTTGAATAAATTAAAAATGAAACTACAAAGCAAAAATGTAGCATAAAAAGAAGAAAATGGCAAGCCTTAGAATATAATAAATGATTGCAATATCTGACAAACACAGATTAAAATTGAAACATTCTCAAATCTCAGTCCATGTTTCCAATCTTTTAATACATCTGTTCTCAAAGTAGTTACACATCTGGTCCAGACCACAACTAAGAACAAGAAAAGTGGCTATTACTAGACACATGGCACAAGGTTCATAAAGCTGTTTCAGATTATTTTCAAGAGTTATAAAATAGCCACTTATTCCAAGAAATAACATTTTTGCCATTGGACTATGCATTGCTACTCCAGACAATCATGCAGCAATTACATGCTTTAATATATCATTGGAATCAGTTTTGAGACAGTGACTGGTCTCTACTGACCAATATTTGTAGCATCGCTTGTGAATTATGTTTTTCAAATGTGGTAGAGATGTATGTCCGATGGAATTACATGCCTCACATATATTTTGTTGTGATTTCTGGTCTTTCTTTTTTTGTTTGTAATAACTGATATTAACAATACTCCATTTTATAATTTTAAAAAATATCCACATTATAATAGAGTGGCAAAACTGGAAAGCTATTGCTGCAAGATTATCTTGCAAAAGTCAAAGCAGGTTTGTAAATTCCTACATCAGTTGAAGACTCAAGAGAGATTGGCATCATTTTACAGGTTAAGAAAAATATTTAGATCATGTGTGGAGCTAAAAGCAATTTATATCAGAAATATAAAAAGCTACATGCTTCATTATAAATCAGATTTTAAAAAAACCATTATTAGAATATATTAATATATTGATATAATAGATTAAAAGAGACTCAAAAATAATTTAAGCTTTAAAATATTCTGAATTTATTCATTTTCAGATAGTAGTATGGGGTGGGGTGGAATTTTTCGGACTAGTAACACATAGATATGTTCCAACATAATCAGCTGTTTCTTTTAGGATCTCCTCCTTCCATCAATCTCTGTTCTCTAGCAAATTGGTAGACTTGATTTCTTACTTTCTCTGAAGTGGCTTGTGCAGCTGGACTGAGGAAATGTCGGTGGCATCTGTTGGAGAATGGTCACTTCTGGCTCTTGAGGAATCTGAGAAACAATGGAAGGAAATTCAGAGAAGAGCAGGCTGTCTTGGGGGGCCTGACTCTTACCACTTTTTCCTGGATAAGGTTCTGTTATTGTTGTTTTATACAAAACTTATACATCTGATTGAGCTAGATTGGATTTAAGCTAAATGCACACCTAGGCATCCCTGGCTTCTTTCCTCCCAGTGGTATAATTTAGAATGGATGGGATCCAAGTTCTTCTGATGGTTAAACAACTGCAAACAGAAATGTTGGCCTATATACTGTGGATCTCCCGGGAATCTTTTGGTAGATTAGAGTGGACCTCTTTTGCACCAGGATGACTTTTCAGGCTCATTCTCTACAATAATACTGTCACACCTTTCACCATCTCTTTAAAGTGAAGCTTTATTCAGATTTTTGATCATGGGCAAAACTGTACACGCTGGGTGATTTAAGGATTATATAGAGGGTCCACTTCTTATAAGCCTCTAAGACTAGATTTTCTCAAAGATTCACAGAATAACCTGCTCTAATGCCTACTGATGCCATCCCTTGCCGCCCCTGTCTTTCAAGCCAGCATGAGGGACAAATTCATCAAAATCAGAACACCAGTTTACGTTACATATTGATTTAAAGAACATCTGAACAACATACTGCATAAGCAGATTGACTAATTAAATCAATTAATTAAAATGATAATTAGTAAAAATTAACATTAAAAAAGTTTAGTAAAAATTAAAACTGAAATTACAAATGGGTAAATAATGTTTGTATCGCCAAATCCCCCCTCTAAACTGACTCTTTTATCTAGCACTGCCCTTTTTCTGATCTTTAGTTATTCAGCTGGTTCCCTCTGCTCAAGACACCTTCTTGAATTTGAGCCAGAGACTCCAGATTTTTGCTCTTATTTCTAAGTTGAATCACAGAATTCCTGCTGCATTGCAGAAACCCACTCAATTTGAACAATTTGGCAGAAGTCTCCTCCTACTGCACCACACAACTTCCTCTGCAATGTACAGCTTTCAGGAGGAAATTGCATACTTTTGGAGGCTCCTGCTGCATCACACAGTCCACAGCATGCCTGTCAAGCTATCTTTAAACATGATGTACTGCTCTTTCACTTCACCAAGCTGATGAAAGATGGTGTTGCACCATAAAGCATGATTCCCTCTCCTGTAGCATTGTAAAACCCCTTTCCTGTGCTTGTCAGCAGTTGGGTTAGCTATTTTTAAACACAATTTTAGTGATTTAGAGAAAGAACACTTAGCCCATGTTTTAAAATAACCCACCTAGCAGCTGATAGGTTGGTAGAAGTGCTCCCAGGGTTGCACTGCACTGCACAGCCTTTCCCTTCATCCCCATCATTTATTCATTATGATAATTCCTCTTTCCAAGACTGGAAGACCTAATGAGTTCAACGGGAGAGTTTCATTTGGAATAACTGCTACAGACTCTCCTTTGCTCACAGCAGAAGGGCTCTGGAGAATGTGGAAGTGCCCAAGGAAAAGAAAGATTGAGGCAGGCCTGAACCATCCCAAAATGGCCACTGGGTGCTGATACAGTCCCAGTCCTGGGAGATACTAATGGAATGATTAGTGAGAGATGTCCAAACATATTTACAATTAAAGAAATGTATCAGGAATTTACCTCAACATTACAGGAATTTACCTCAACATTAATACAGCTAAGAACAACTTGAAGGCATCTCAGCATATATGGACCACTGATCAGATGAAGGCAATGTCATCATAATTTGACAGAAAAAAATAAGTCATGTTTCTTCATGAGTAGATGAAGAGGGGCGGTTTTCAGATCCCTCTCAGGATTGCTGCCGAGGTGAAGATGTTAAACAAAGCTATTGTTAGATAAAAAATCTCTAAGGGCAATTGGGCATGGCACAACTATTTGTCATCTATGTTCTGTGGGCATAGATTTACACAAAGTTTTTCTGTGCTCATTTTCAGTTGGCAGAAAGGTGATCATGTTGGTTTTTCACTGTCAGTGCAAAAGAGGTCTGCATGATTTAATTCACTTATTATCACCTAAGCTTTAGTATATCTCTGTCTACTTCATCAGCTTAATTAAGGCAGGGATATTATACCTAACTCCTCCAGCATCGACAGCTGCATTATATAACACTGTTCTCTCTGACTATATTCCCTGCCTCTGATAAAGTGGATCAAGATATGTAAATTTTATGCAGTCATAAATATGCTAGACTTTTAGGTGACACAAGAATTCTTGTTATATTTCCATTTTCTGTTCTCCATTTGGGACTCAGGAGGGATGTTACAATTAGTTATAGCATATAAAATATATTGCCTCTTCCATTGCAGTATTGTCTAACCCACACACTTGGTAACCACCCAGAACTTTTCTTGGTTGGAACCGAATCAAAAAGACGTGCAGGATTACAAAGATTCTTCTCTCTGCTGCCAGAATGAGATACCTTTCAATATTCCCACCCACTGCAGTGACTTACTGGTTGCTGAATGAGGTACACTTGTGGGGAGACAGTGCTGTTGCCCCCTGGATCCATGGCAAGGCCTCACTGGTCAGTAGAAAATACCAGCAGGAAGAAAGTTGTCAGACTGGTTGCTAAGGGAGCTGTGTTTAAACATACCTAGCCTTCCCTTCCTGTAAGTGTTTTTCCTCCTTCAGTTTATAATTAACTTATCACGAGCATTGAGTTTAACCAGCAAATAATCTAATAATCACAGTAGTCTCCCAACAGTTAACTCTGAGTCTCAATAATAATTCTAAGTCACTTGATTTTATTTTTAGATTTTTGCCATTCCAGTATACAAATGGATTGGGAGGGTATTTTTTCCAGACAGACATTGACCTGTTCACCATATGAAGACAAGGTTGTTTTCTGACAAATTAATATTTGTTAAAGAAAGGGGCTGATAGAAGAAATAAAAAAAGTTACCTACCAATTATCTGAGAGCAGCTTGATTATCCTCAGCTAGATTTTGACTGGTCCCAGTTGGGGTCCCTGTTGGAATAGCCTGGGGTATACCACCCAAACATCTAAATTGCCTTTCTTTATAAAACTGCTTCTCCACTCAAACTGTTCTGGCTAAGTTCATAAAACATGCTCAAAATAGTTACTGAACTGACCCATTGTTGTCTAGATTTACACAATTCATTAAATTACAGACTGAATTAACTGGCTAGGTTGATGTAGCACAGAAAGGAGAAGGGAGAAAGGAGGAGGAAGAGGAGGAGGGAGAGTTGCTACTAACCAGGAAAACATGTCATGTGAAGGCAGTCCCCAAGATGTAGTTGGGAGAACATAGCCCTTGTGTGCACATAGCCCTTGTGCAGCTGCTTCTCATTTTGAGAATGGGTAAACAAATGGCATGTGCTGTGAGTGTTCTGGATTTTGATCTACCAGCCTTGTATTGATTTGTATGAAGAAAGGCCCATAAAGTAGAGCCTCACATTTCCAGAAAAACTCCTGCTCCACCACAAACCTATTGAGCATAAATTATGAGCCCTCCTCCCAATGCTGAATTGTTTAATGAGCTGAAGATTTTCTGAGTTTTGCTTTGTTTCTTCTGTTCTAAATTAACCTGCCTCCTAATAAGGCTATTCTTCTCACTAGGGAAAAGATGGCTATGTGATTAAATGAATTGAAGGATAGGCAGGCACATGGATAGACCTACAGTTTTATACTCCATGGAGAAAAAAATCTCAACTTGGAAGAGTGGAAAGATTTACAGGCAAAATAAATTTAGAAGCAAAATCTGCAATTTGTTCTCTTGTTCAAAAGAGACATAATGAAAGTTATGCAGGATAATTTTGTTTTCAATTTGGGGAGCTCCATAGGGGAAGGGCTAAGGCATGTACATCCTTTTCCAACTAACCTGCTGGTCATGGGATGATCTATGCTGAAAATATGAGGGATGTGGGTCACATATCAAATGTATTAGTTGATGGTGGCAAGAGTTTATAGGTTTCTAAGGAATTTCTAGGTTAGGGATCCTAATTTGTATGTAGAATAGCAGGAACATTCTTGGGAATAATTGGGTTTGGGCTGTACCTTGCGCATACTATTAACAAAATATGTCCCAATTCACCGGCATTATCTTCACTGTTATCAGGGAATGCTTCCTGTGTCATGTTTTTAGGCTGTTTCATGACTCAATCTAATCTAAAATATGTTACTTGAAAATAATGATAGATCAAAGTCATGATGAATAGCAAAGTTGGTATCTATGGGCTTATCTGTTGGCAAAACTGGCATATGGAAGATTGTAATGTGGAATGTAAAAGAAGTAAACAGTAAAGAGTGTGCAAATGAAATGAACCTATTTTTGTCTATAAAACAAAGAGAATTGGAAAAGATGTAATTGGTTTGAAGACAGGTGGCCAGATAATATGGACTAGAATTGATTAATACACACAGGGAAGGTAGAGGTTTAATTATGAGTGAAGAGACTGACATTCAAGTCAGAAAGCATAAACTGACATATTTTAAATTGTTGTGGGTGCAGAATGAAATAAGAATGTATAAGTTGGTGATAATTTGCATATTGCAGTATATTCCCTAGAGTGGTGCTAATGGAAAAACTAAAGATGAGTTTTGAGAAAATGTGTGCAACTTTTTAAACAAATGCTATGGAAGGGATGACATGAATTGATGGGTGAGCTCAAGGAAGTGTGTGCAGATTGAGTCATATGAAATCCATGAATAAGTAAGGATAGTGACTGAGTGGTGGGTATCTGCTTAGAAAAAAGCATGCTTGCTTCAGATATAAGATTCAAGCATCTGGTTCTTCATAAGTACACATGGAAAAGGAATGATTTGAAGAACATAATTGATTTGATTGGTTATGATGAAACACAAGAGAATTAATGAAGGATATAAAGGTGATAAGAGATTCTGAATTACTTGGTAGTGCTAAAAATAGTTGTAGGAGAGAAATTATACAAAAAAGAAAATGAAAAAGTAAAAATAGTTTGAATGCAGTTGAATGCAGATTAACAGTTAGATTAATCTTCCAACAATCAAAATAGAAAATGGACACAATAGATGTGAGAGCAGCTTGAAATAGATGATGAAAATGAAATCAGAAAACAAATATCTGTGGAAAAAAATAAATGGGATGCAAGGAAGGGGAAGCTTAGGCCGGATGGAATTAAAAAGAGAGGAAAAATATAAAAAAAACAAAACAAAAGGCAATAGGTAAATCAACCTATGGTGAAAGCAAAGATGCTTTGCAAGTATAGAAGGAACAAATGGGCTAGTTTGTGTCTTTGTGTGTGTGTGTTTATAGTCTTATTTCTGAGTAAATGTGCCAGAGATTATGATAACCATACATTGGAAAGTTCCTATCGCTTAATTTACTGTGGAAATATCTAGAGACATACCAATTTATTTTTAATTTTTGAGAGATTTAGTAAAGATCCTATAGATTGCAACTTAGTAAATGGAAATGATGCTATATGTTAAGAGGAGGAAAAATGTTGGGTTTTGTTTGGATAGAGGTCTACCCAATACCCAGGAGATTGATAGGCCTATGCCCCAAAAACTAAAATAAAATAAAAATTCTGATATCCTGGCTGATGGGACACATGATGAAGGAAGGCAGAATATAATGTCCCTGAAACAAATCCTTTGTGAAGAGCAGTTGGTGGTTAGTTTCCTGTTAGTAGTTGAAACTTTTTCCTGCTGGCTAGGAGAGGAAAAGAAAATGAAAATCCACTAGCTGCTGCCTTGAAACTATTGCACATCACAACTGTAAGAATAGCATTACTCCCTGAGCTACTAAGGATGTGCTCTACTACTCTCTGGCACACTAAAGCTCAACAATGGAGATGGTACAGTTTGTGGCAATATTTCTGTTCTTGGTTAGTTCAAGGGACACATATAAAAAAAGGCAGAACTTCCACTAATCACTATTCTCTTGAGTTTCTTGACCATACCTTGGGAACATACCTGTTCCAATTCAAGAAAAATTAAACATAGCCATGAGAAAATACTCCAAGTTATTTTAAAGCTCTTCTCTCAGTTTTTCATTAAATGAAAAGTTATTCTCAATAGAAAGGGCTTGTAGGGCTTGCAGAGTAGGTATATCTCAAAATGCAAGATTTTGCATTAATTAATGTCTCTGATGGATTAACTTAGCTTTTATTTAAGTATCAGGTTGTGAAGCTTTCTTCTAAAAGGGGATTATTGGTTGTGGAACAATCTTGTCATATATTTCACCTGGCACTTGAAAAGACAGCTCTCTGAATCCAGTTTTCATTTTTTCAGTTTTGAAGCTGCAGTCTTAATCCTAATGAATCTCTTACTTCTACTTTTATAGTTTTATGATTGCAGCTTTTTTGTCTGTATTTATTTATTATATTTGTAATATACAAAGCAAGTGAATATAAAACCCATGGCTCTTTGTAATGTAAATTAACTGAAATACATTTTTATGAAAGCTGGATCAGAAATAGATGGTCATAGAATTCCAGAGTTAGGAGACAATCTTGCCATTCAATCCAAAGAAGCAGTGGGAGAGCAGGAAGAGAATCAGGTGATCCACAACAGGTTGGCTGGTAATGATGAAAAGTGCTCCAACATGTCAGGTTCAGAAGGGAAAGAACAAGGTTTGAAAATCAGGAACTTCAATCCAGCCCCATACTGCCTGCATGTCTGCCTTTTTTAATCTCTCCCAGGGCATAACTGAGTACTTTTGAACCTAAGAATTTGCAGGACTATGCTTGTCTATAAGGTTGGTGAGCTTGACCTTTGGTTTCTGACATATGCCACATGCACTTGTCAGTGATGTTTAGTGATCCTCCTGCTGCCCACATAGGGTAGCAGAGAAAGGGATGTTTTAACAAACTGAAGTCAGTACAGACAAACCTATAGCTACAGTATTTGGAGGAGCATCGCTTGACTCTGGAATTAGTTTGTCTCTTTCTTAAATGCAATTTTAACACTATTGACTACCATCAAAATAATGATTGAATTGAGAGATTTAAGATTTAATATCTGTTCACGACAGCCTTTTGGTTAGCTCCTTCCCATCCTTCAGAAGTTAAGACTTTTTTTTGTCCAAATATTGCTGAATTACTACCATACCCACAATTTTCAATTAGTTTGACCAAGAGTTGTAAATTATAGCTCTAAAATGGACCTATCCATGCTGAGGAGAAGAAAGAGAAGGAAAAGAAGAACAAAACAGCTTTTCTATCTTCCGGAGAAGCTAATTTTAATATTCCCAAAACCTTGAAGAAAAAGCAGATCCCTCCATCCAATATCAAAGTGATAGTTAGTTCAACTCCAAGTCATCTGGTACTGATTCTCTTCCTAGAAGAAAAATTATCCACAAAGTGAGAAGCCAAGGGACAAGGGCTGCAGGCTACTGCAGAAGTAAAAAGAGGATACCAAATGCAGAACTTGCAGTTAACAACTAAGTAGCCAATGCAAGTTGTTCCAAGCCACCAGGAGGAGCTGTTAGCTTTACATTCTCAGCTACAATACTTAAAAAAAAATAATCCAAGTTGACATTACTTGGTGATATGCCTGCCTGACTTTTCAAGCATATTAAGGGCAAAAAGGGGAGTGAATGTGCTCGGTGGGAATGGAAGGCTGATGTCTGGAGTGGGAAGAAAAAATTGAAAGCTGCAACTAATAGGAGAGGATAATGCAGAGGAAGAAGAGGAAAAGAAGAAATGGAGTGGCTGGGACTAAAACAAGTATTCATTATATACCCTAGTACTGTATTACAACTGATTTGCCCAGATGCTGGGGGAGCCATCTTCTGGAAAGCATATGGTACTTGGAAATGGAATATGGTTCTGCAGAGTCCATTGGTCTGATCCAACTGATGTCTACTTGTTCTCTTTTATATCTGCTGAATCTGCTGAGATTTATGTTTGTAAATCACTTTTTACTATGTGAAGACTTGGGGCACAGAAATATGCTAAATAGTTGCATTCTTCCATGTTGCAATCACTTACATTTTGTGGGAGGACAGTACACCTCCCCCCCCCCCGAGAAGGAAATATTTTGGGGAATATTAAAAAGCAGAATATTATACTTCCCCAAAGGAATAATGAAAAATCTTAGGCAAAGACAGCCCAAGTCTGATGAGATTAGAAAGACAAAGACCCCTAAAATCTATATACCCCACCCAAACTCTAAATATATGATCTTTAGGACATAATAGGATTAGCCCACCATCCTCAAAATACCAAAAAGACATGCTCAAAAGCTTAGGTCAAAGTTCATGCCACAGGAACAGGAAGAACAACTCCAAACACAAAAGCCCAAGAAGGTATAAAAACCACCACTCCCAGCAACATCATCATCATCATCATCATCATCATCATCATCATCATCAATCATCATCATCATCATCATCATCATCATCATCATCATCATCATCATCATCATAATAGTAAAGTTGGAAGGGACCTTGGAGGTCATCTAGTCCAACCCCTGCTCAGGCAGAAAACCCTATACCATCTCGGACAAATGGCTGTCCAGTCTCTTCTTAAAAATTTCCAGTGTTGGAGCATTCACTGCTTCTGGAGGCAGGTTGTTCCACTGGTTAATTGTTCTAACTGTCAGGAAGTTTCTCCTTAGTTCTAGGTTGCTTCTCTCCTTGATTAGTTTCCACCCATTGCTTCTTGTTCTGCCTTCAGGCGCCTTGAAAAATAGCTTGACTCCCTCTTCTTTGTGGCAGCCTCTGAAATATTGGAACACTGCTATCATGTCCCCCCTCATCCTTCTCTTCATTAAACTAGACATACCCAATTCCAGCAGCCGTTCCTTATATGCTTTAGCCTCCAATCCCCTAATCATCTTTA
>NW_015386388.1:5839791-5890651 GCF_001527695.2 Protobothrops mucrosquamatus
AGAGTCTCAACATCTTTTTTACATTGCGGTGACCAAAACTGGATGCAGTATTCCAAGTGTGGCCTTACCAAGGCATTGTAAAGTGGTATTAACACTTCACGTGATCTTGATTCTATCCCTCTGTTAATGCAGCCTAGCACTGTGTTGGCCTTTTTGGCAGCTGCAGCACACTGCTGGCTCATATTTAGGTGATTGTCCATTAGGACTCTGAGGTCCCTCTCACAGTTACTACTATTGAGCAAGGTACCCCCTATACTATACCTGTGCATTTGGTTTTTGTTGCCTAAATGTAGAACCTTTGTTTTTTCACCATTGAATTTCATTTTGTTAGATAGTGTTGGCTATTCCTGCCAGCTTGGTGTCGTCTGCAAATTTGATGAGTTCCCCATCTATCCCCTCATCCAAATCATTGATGAAGATGTTGAAGAGCACTGGGCCCAGAACAGAGCCCTGGGACACCCACTACACACTTCCCTCCATGTAGATGCGATTCCATTGAGGACCACATGCTGAGGACGGCCTGTCAGCCAGCTACGGATCCATCTGGTAGTGATGCTATCTACCCCACATTTTTCTATCTTGTCAAGTAGTAGGTTGTGATCTACTTTATCAAATGCCTTACTGAAGTCCAAGTAAATTATGTCCACAGCATTCCTCTGATCCACTAATTTTGTTACTTGGTCAAAGAATGCAATAAGATTTGTCTGGCATGATCTATTTTTGACAAACCCATGTTGGCTTTTAGTAATGACTTTGTTTGCCTCTAGGTGTTCGCTGATTCGTTGTTTAATTATCTTTTCCTGGATCTTCCCAGGTATTGGGGTCAGGCTGATAGGTCTGTAATTTCCTGGGTCCATTTTTTTCCTTTTTTGAAGATGGGAACTACATCAGCTCTTTTCCAGTCCTCTGGTAGTTCCCCTGTGCTCCAGGATCTTTGAAAAATATAGTTCAGTGGTTCTGAGATCACATCCGCCAGCTCCTTAAGAACCCTGGGGTGTAATCCATCTGGTCCTGGTGATTTGAACTCATCTAGACTGGACAGGTGTTCACTTACCATTTTCTTGCCTATCTTAACTTGTATCTCTATTTTGTTTTTTATGGCACTATTTTTGGTAGGTTGGTCTGTTTTTTCCCTTTGTGAAAAGACAGATGCGGAAAATGAGTTAAATAGTTCTGCTTTCTTCCTGTTGCTTGTCACCTTCTTGCCACTTTCACCCACTAATGGACCAATTGTTTCCTTCACTTTTTTCTTGTTTTTTACATTTTGAAAGAAGTTTTTTTTTTGTTATTTTTGACTTTGGTTGCAAGCCTTAGTTCATTCTGAGCCTTAGCTTTCCTCACTTCGTCTTTGCAGGCTCGGGCTATTTGCTGATATTCTGACTTAGTTATGTGCCCCTCTTTCCACTTTCTATACTTGTCCTTTTTATCTTTCAATTTGTCAGAGAGTTCTTTATGCAGCCATCTGGTTTCTTTTGAGAGCTGTTATTTTTCCTCTTTGTTGGTATTGTGCTAGACTGGGCTTTTATTATCTCATTTTTCAAAATTTCCCAAGCTTCTTGAGTTTTTTACCCTTTGAGGATTCTCATCCATGGAATCCTTCCCAAGCCCTCTCTAAGTTTATTGAAATTAGCTCTCTTGAAGTCCAAGACTCTAGGTTGACTGTGTTCTATTACTTGTGCTTCTATAATGTTGAATTCCAATATTGCATGATCACTTCCTCCCAGGGTTCCTATGGCTTCAACACCTTCTATCATTTCATATGGTCAGCTTTCCCAGAGCCACATTTCTGTCTGGCTCTGCTCTTCAATAAACTATAGCCTCCTTTCTAAAGCAGTCTCCATTTTGTTTATTCCCAGTTTGGACTAATGAAGATTTTTATTTCAACAATTTAAAGCTTCTATAGTTTAGGCTGAGAAAAGTGGCTGGCTCAAAATGAAACAGTGAGCTTCATTTCCAAGCAGAGATTTTTTTGAATTCAGCTTTCCCAGCTTCAAGTCAAAATTGCACCAATTGCAATATCATTCCCCAATCTTCCTCCTAAAGATTTATTGGATTATTTATTTATTTATTTGTTTGTTTGTTTGTTTATGTATTTATTTATTTATTATCTCATATGCCACTCATCCCACCCGAAGGTGACACTAGATGGCTTACAAATAGAATTGTCATTAATCATAATCTGGAATGCTAGGGATAATAACAGAAGTAATTTTGTATATCTGCAGAATGTTAGGATAGGGGAATCTGATGCTGATTTTGACTCAGATGTTGCAGTAGCATAGCTACCAGGGATACAAGATGAATTTCTTGTAATGGTACTGCATATATTGCAACCTAGGCAATTGAGATGAGTAGTACTTGGTTTAGTTATCCATGACCAAACACAATGATGAACCTATGACACATATGCTACAGATGACATGCCATGCCATTTTTGATAACACATCAGGCTTCCAAAACCTGTGGAAGTTGTTCAAGAAGGCCTTGATTTGCAGGGTCTCTGAGGCTTCTGAAAATCATGCAAGTGTCTTCTCATGTGTTTTTCTGAAGCTTCAGAGACTCCTTGAGAGCAGTCTTCTTGTGCTACTTCCTTGGAATCCAGAGAGGAGGTCTGGAGAGGTCTCTTTTGATCGGGGTGGGATATGTGTGTGTGAGACATGCCAGCAAAGTCAAGGTAGGTATTTTCTGAATTTTTGACATGCTGAGCCCAAACATTTGGCTTAACAAGTTATATGAACAGTCATTGGCTTCCAACTGCTTCAAGTGTTCTGTTCCTTACTTAATGCTAAATTGCATGTTAATAAATCAATGTTTATGTAAACTTCTACAATCAATTTGACAACCAGGAATCAATTTCACCCACTGGTTACAGGTAGTTCTCAACTTACCACCATTGTTTATTGACCAAAATTACAAAGATACTAAAAAAAAGTGACTTACAACTGGTGCTTGCACTTGCAACTGGCATCCCCATGGCCATTTGATCAAAATTTGGGTGCTTGGCAATCAGCATCTATTTACAACAGTTGCAATGTCCATCTCAGCCAGTTTCCCACAAACAAACTCAATTACAGAAGTTGGATTCACTTAAAGACCCTGCGATTCACTGCCTCAATTCATTTAACAACCATGGTAAACAGTTATAAAATCAGACGCAGCTCACTTAACAACCACCTTACTTAGCAACAGAAATTCTGGTTGCAGTTGTGATTGTAAGTTGAGGACTACCTGTATTTGTTTCCCATCACCTCTGCAGCCTCCTTTTGCCCATATAGGGTTACCAAATTGATCTAAATAAACAAAAACCAAGCAGATTTTTCCTCCAAACATTGCTGGCAAACTCCCAGCTTCCAAACAATGCAAAGGCTCTTTTTGAAATATTCTATTCTGGCTTCTGAAATATTCTATTCTGGTTATTGTAAGGTAAACTCTTGGGACTCCAGCTGGAGAATCACAGATGTTGCAGAGGCAGGAAATCTGCAGCCTGCAAGATTTAGTGAAGTCCAGTTCCCATCATATATGCCCGCTGTTGAATGCTAAGAATCATAATCAAATAACATTCTCATTCTTTCATTCTTTTTATTGCCAAAGAAATGTATATGGATCTGCTTTGTACGTGTTTCAATTTTATTTTTTTTAATCTCAACAGGGATAGCTCTGTAGTGTTGATTAATTCCAACCCTCTCCCCAGAATTACAACTCTTGCATCTGGCTCATAACTTAGCTGGAGAGATACTTTGTCTTTCTTGAAAACAAAAAATTCTCTAGAGATAAAGAAAAATGTCCTTGAATGTGTTGGACAGATCCTAGTGTTGAAAAGGGACAGAAGATTAATCCAGTCCCAGAGCTACTTCATTCAGTTTACAGGGTCCTATTCATCAGTGTCACAAAGAAGTGAACAGATTAGTTGGACCTCACAGCATTCTTCTAAATCCAAAGCCTGTTTGACAGATCTCTTAGCTCAGCCGGAGAAAATGCAGTTTTATGAGAAATCAGGTATGAAAATGCATAGAAGCAGTCTTTGATGAAGCAGCATTCTGAGATGAAGCAGTCTCTTCAGGCAACACCTTAAGAGAGCAGAGCAGGTGGACAACATGTTCTTTAGTCCATAATTTACCAAACTGTCTGACTGAAAGCATCTTTTGGATTGCATCTGATATGGCAGAAAGAAATGGTGCCATGTCTCTTTAATTCACTATGGACACTGGAGGCTAGGATTTGTTATTTTGAAGCCAGATACTTTTCTTGTACTTTGGGGCTTGGATAGCAAGAAAAGTCTAGGGTTGTAAGCTAGACTAACGTCCAAGAAGAAGGGAATGACAAACCATTTCTACATTGTTCCTGGGCAAACCTCATCAGTATGACCACACAGCCAATAAAAGTTAAACTCAATTTAAAGGAGGGTTCATCTTTTTATTGTTTTGATGGATTGCATTGCTGTCTGAGAGCCATTGACACAGATCAGTTTAAAACTACAACAATCAAATTAAGATACATAGTTGCATCAAATATGCAGTGGCTTGTCTTAAGAGAATTTTGTTTCTAATTCCATAGATAAGCAAAGAGCTCCTACTGCCTTGAAATACTTGACTTCTCTTCTAGAAATAGGAATTCTCCAAACCAAAAGATCTGCAATAATCATTAATATAAATATTTCCTGAAAATTACAATATTATTAACTATGCTTATTACGATTTTCTCTCTCGTCCCTCTTTTTACTTTTCCTGAATTTAATCCTGAAGTATTCTACATGCAGCCTACTCTCATTTATATTGGGTGGTGATGAATGATTTCTGCAGACTCTGCCTCCCCAACATTTATGACCAGATGCCTAATGGTAGGATTGGCACTGCAGCCTCCTTTTCCAAAAGGCAAAGCAATTGCAATAGAAAGCTAGCATCGTTGTTCATTTTGCCTCTGCTGTGTCTCATCAGATTTTGTTTTCTTTATCGTTTTTATCAGCAGTTTCTAGTATTCAACAACAAGAGGGTGTCTAAAACAAGCCATGCATCATAGATGGTTTTTAAAACAAGCCATGCATCACGGAGATGCTTGAGGTTAAGAGGATGACAGAAAAGCAGGGGAACATAAAACTCACGAGATTTTCTGCTATATGATTCTGAAGGTGACACCAATTCCTTTAGGGGGCAATACATGTCTATGAAAGAGCATTCAGAATACAGCCTGTCTATTTTTATTTCCCCCATTCTTCACTTAAAAACTCATTATTTGATTAAACATTTGGTTTTCTCCAATCATGGTGTTTTATGTTTTTCTAATTTCCTTTCCAAGAATAGTGGGCCAGAGATGATTTCATATTGGGAGTTTAAATTGGTTGCATGAAACTAATGGCCTTTTTAACGAGTCTGAATGAAGGGGTGTGTAGAAGCGTTCACATGACATTTTAAGAATTGCTGGAACTAGTGAGGAGTGCTTCAGTGATAAGACCTGGTCTTGGGGTTGGATGAAGTGGTGAGAACTTTTATCCTGGTTTGGTAATTCAAGAACTGAAATTTGTTGATGGCTTGGAGAGAATTCTGTAATGGATCTGACATCAAAGGAGATTATATATTTACTAGCATAAGAAAGGTCTGATAAGTAATAGGATTCTGTGGTGCATCAGATTGGCTTTGGGGTATGTGGAAGTGCAAACCTGGTGCCTGCCTGCCTGCAGTTCTTTAAACCAGACACATCTTTCTTCTAAAATCACCTCTGCATCTGCAATGAATCCCAAGAAAAGAAGTGGCTATGTAGTAAAGTGTTATACTTACATGAAGCAACTTTTTGGAACAAAAGCTGAAATCCTAATAGCAAATGAAAGAGTCACTTAAATGAGATGGGCAGTATATAAATTTAATAAATCTATAAAATAAAAAGGAATTATACCCAAGGTTATACCAGAAGGCTTATATTTGTATCACTTGCCAAATTACTACAATGTAATATTCAAATGGACATAATACTTGATTGGCCTGAAAGAAAACATATAATAGCTGAGTTGTAAACTTATTTGGCTGGCATTAAATTTGCCACTCCAGTCTCCCCATATAACATAGAAAAGAGCGAGTCTTACCTTCAACTTTATAAATAACTAGCCTGCAATAAATATGTAATTAAAAATACAATATTTTGGTAAAGACTTGGAGAGTTCTGCCTACCCCACAACAGAATGATGTTTATACCACACCCCAAAATGGATATTTAGGCATATGTATGTCTAAATAAATAATCCAGTAAAAAGAGCATGCAGGAAATTTTAACAGTCAACCTTGAATTTTCAATTCTTGTGGCCTTTATGCCATTGAATTGATTTAAGAAATGTCCATTTCAATGAACTACATTGTCTACACCTCCCCATTTCATTTATGGAGTCAGAAAAAATTGCTCTCTGCCCCCAACTTCCTTCTTCCAATAGCCCACCTGCACCCTATGCCAGATGCAGCTGAGGGATATCATTTTCCCTATTACTCTTTTCTGCCATATTAATACCTCATCTACCTGCATGCAATTCTGGATTGCCTGAACTAACAAGGGCCTAATTACAGTAAAAGAGTGGCTTTCCATCAATGATCTGTTCCTGGAATGGGCAGCAAAGTACTATCATTCTTTGCTTGCACCATAAGAAAAATAGCATTCACATAATGAGGGCTTTGTAGAAGTGAATAAAATTAGAGGAATAAAAATCTGAACCTTTAATTCATTGTGGAAAGGTAGTCAGACCATGAGGAAAGAGGTTCTTTATTATCTAGCAATATATCATTTATTTAAATAAGTGTCACGGCAACATGTGGATAATAGGAATTCATCAAATGACCCCCAAGAAAGTGCCATACAAGGTTTACTCAAAGGTGTGTTTTCAAAAGGCAATTTCCTTGAGGAAAAAATATAGTCCAGTTGCCTTTTGAAAATGTATCTTTGAGACAACCATGACCTGGATGACGGAGAATCTCCATAGACATACAAATTCCATTAGTTTGGAGATGGAAATGGTGTGGTAAGAACACCTCATTTTTACTCTAGAACCTTGAGACTTGTAGGTGAGAGTCTTCTTAATCATGTTTTGTTGAATTCCAAGTATGAAGTGGGGTGGGATCCATCCTTAAAGCCTTTTCACACACCTAAGTGTTTTTCCAGTTTTAGAAGAAGAGAAATGCCAGCCTCCTAGCACTGAGCACTCAGCTTGCTTCTAGATATGCTCCAAAGGAGGGTCCAACGTAGAAGCAAAGCAGCGGCTAGGAGATGGGATTTCATTTTTCTTACAGCTTGAGGAATTTATAATCAGATCAGCAGATCCTTCAAATATCTGGGATCTGAAGTTGAAATGTTTTTCCCCTTCCTTCCTTCCTTCCTTGTTACTTTCTTAAAAGTTACATTGAGGACGTATTGGCATATCAACAGCTGGACAGGAATGTTTTGTAGACCAATTTCATAGTTGCCAATTTTGCAAATTCCTCTTTTGTAATGTTTTCCTTGGCATTTTTTAAAGGCCTACTTGGCCTCTTCACTGAATAAACATCCACTTTCTTGAAATGGAGTTAAATCTACTCCATGAAGAGAACTCTTTGGAAATAGAACAAATTATCTTTCTTTCTTGATTTTTGAGCCACAAGAAGATAGCATTTTAGTCCCAGTTATCTATTAATATATTACCTGGGTTCAACACAGGGAGGTGGCCATTTTTTTCCACTGTGCTCAGTCTGTAAAGAGAATGAAGATAAATGGACTTAGCTGAATTCTTCTGACAGCTGCACTAAATTCTGACTTTAGCTTTTGTTGTTGTTATTATTATCGGATAGAGCTATGGTAGAATGAAAGCAAAACCCTGCTAATTGTCTTGGAGTTAGCTGTAGCATCTCACAGCAGTGCCTATCCTACTCAGTTTTTCATTTATTTGACTGGAATGCTTATGCCCAAGAGAAAACGAGAAAGAGGGAGGGAGGGAGGGAGGGAGGGAGGAGAGGGCCATAGACAGAGTAGGGGACTGCCAGGCTACTTTTGCACAGAAAATCCTTGGAAACTTCTATAAACACTATGACACTAACCAGATTATCCTTTGATTGGCTATTAAGATCCACTTATGAAACTGTCATGGGCAAAGCACCAGAGCAATATTTGCTAGCTGGGGGATTCTGTGAATTGAAGTCTTAAAGATGCCAAAGTTGAGAAACACTACACTAGAGGGAAAGTGGCAGCAAGGAGGCATCTTGATGTTGCTATCCCACACCATATGCCTCTGGCCTTTAGGATACCTTTTATGATCCGAAAGTATCCTCAGGCCCTTTCACTAGAATGGACCATTCTTGCCATCCCCACCATTTTATTTTGTTGTGGAGTGAATTAAGGCAAAGACTTGAACTAGAGATTGATTGCCAGCAAAAAAAGTTGAATAATATTCTAGATATAAAGCTAAAAGCATGTAACTATGTATTCCGTCTTATATCCACCCCCCTGCCTAGTTTCAAGATATATGCCTCGTCTTCATCTTGTTAATTTGGAGATGAGATGATGTAATTTCTCTGCTTAAAAGTGATGTTCCTGTGGGACATTTAAAGGCAGAGACAGTAACATTCGCAGGGAAACATGATGCCAAAAAGATGCATTGTTATGCAAATGCCACCATTGCCTATTTGTATTCATCTTGATGCCTGATCCCAGGATGTCATTCAGTGTTTACAGTACATAATGATGTCACTTCTCGGCATCTGCTTTCTTTTTGCTCCCTAGTCCCTTCTCCACCCCATAAATAAATGTTCACAGCTCTAGCAATAAAGTTGCATATATCATAGTTAATAGGTTCCTCCAGACCTCTGACTGGAATAAAATTCACCTCTGGCTGGTGGCCACACCTACACTTCTAGTGAAGTTGTTTTGCAACCTCTCTTGGTGAGATCATCATAAGCATGCTAGTTTTATTCTTCCCTGGAAATAATTTGCATTCCAAGTGGGTTATAGTATAGGAAGGCTCAACGTATATGTTAACACTGTCTATTGATCATATATTCACTGAGCAGTCATTATGGAACTTTGAACTATTTAAAAGATGCTTCAGAGTAGACCTGCTGAAACTTATAAATAAAATAATAAAACCACATGGGTGGGTGTAGTGGACCTCACAAAGATTAGTTAACAGTAACTTCATTGTGTCTGGCTGCAGGACTGCTCAGGAAAAAAAATTGACATAAAAGCAACCAAAATGCTAAAACAATGTGACATTAGATTTTACAGAGTAAGTCTGTTTCATTAGATACCTACAGTATATTGCGAGAGTCAGATATGCACATATTTAACTGAAGGCATCAGTGGAAATAGAAAACACTGTGGTTGGAAGAAAATAAAATGCAGAAGATGCAGACAATGATAACTGCATTCTTGTTTAGGGCATTTACTTTTACAGTCTGTTGAGTGGCAAAGATACTACATATTTCATTGATCAACTTTATATATATATAAAGTTGTGTGTGTGTATATATATATATATATATATATATATATATATATATATATATATATATATATATATATACATACATACATACACACACACACACACACATATATATATCTTGGTGTATTCAGGTCTTTTCCCATGTAAGATTGAGAGTATCTTGGCGATGTTTCGACGAGGTCCCACTCGTCATCTTCAGGCTGGGGTCTTCGGCTTCGTGCTTGTGCAAGCAAAGTGTGATCGGAGCTGCCGTCTCTCTATAAATATTGGTGGGGGTATGTGGAATGCTGGCTTTGTTGCTGTAGGTGGGTTGGTTGGCTGTGTTGGAGTTATTGTTTGCGGATTGTTCAGCTGTTTCGTAACATCCTGAGTAGCTGAGGTGCTGGCTGTGTGCCCATTAGTCTTTTGTGTTGTAACGACCTGGGTAATGAGCTGTGTGATGACATCCTGAGATCTAGTGTAGTGATATCCTGAGTTCTGTGTTGCAACATCCTGGGCTTTAGCGTTGTAACCTCCTGACCTAACCTCATCGAAACGTCGCCAAGATACTCTCAATCTTACATGGGAAAAGACCCAAATACGCCAAGACCTGCATACCTGTATCCGTGAAAATCTACGAATATATATATATATATATACTTAATAACATTAAAAATGCGAATCCTGGGAAAACACATATCAATAAAATATAGAAGAAACGAACACCAGGATAAAAATAAAACAAACTTGTTTAATACAGACAAGTTTGTAAGTAAAAGAGTTACCAAGCTTTCATCGGCCTGACTGCTGACGTCATCAGGGTTGGAATGCTAGGTGATTAGGAAGCTTGCCTATATAGCTACCTGTCTCTGCGCCCGGCTTCTCGAGCGCGTAATCGGCCCATTGGTTGTATTAAGATCTTCCTGCTCACTATTCTCCCCCTTTTTTTTGTCTCTCCTTCCGAGCTGCTTCCGTGCATCCGTTTTCCACACCTGATCTTGACACCTCGTTAGTTTCTCATCCTCTCCCATAGCAGCTGTTACTGCTCACCCATAGCCCTGTCACTCCAGTCTTGCCTGTTTCTATCTCGTTGTAATGTTCCCTGCCCCCCTCTCCTTTTTCTGGGGGGGGGGAGAATAGTGAGCAGGAAGATCTTAACAGCTGCTCCTTGCAGGATTGGGGAGAGCTATGGGCAAGACAACGGCAGCCATAGGGGAAGATGACAGCCCTAAGGGCGTTTGAAATGCAGTTTGAGAGATCGCTCCAAAATGAGAGGGGGGGGAGAGATAGGGGGCAGAGACAGCTTGACAGCCATCCCCCAGGTGCTTGCACACGCACTAGAAAAGTAATGGAGGATCTGGGCATAACCACCGGGTCCACCAACAGCTACCGGATGTGAATCAATAGAGTCTGACTTGTGAATGACTCGGCAATAGAATTACGGCCCCGATCAATGGGAGAACAGCGAGTAATAGTGAGCGCAAACGGGATGGGTATCTCCTGCGCTCCCATATATGTACCGAGGGGGCAATGAGGGCAACAAGTAGTGGAACCATCCCAAAGACATGCCCGGTTAGCAACCCATTAACACACACAGGAGCTCACCCGTCAGTGAGAGAGGGGGCAACAAGAAACAGGAACAACGAGACGGCCAACCCCCAGGAGTTTACACACCAGCAGGTCTGGCAAACAGAAGAATAGAGCTTGAAGCACACATGCTAGATAGCACAGCAATACAGAGGCAAATTAAGATGAATGAGGGGGTGGGGAGGAACGACTGGGAGCGGATGAACAGCGGATCTCCAGGCACCCACACACGCACAAAGAAAACAGCAGCAATTGGAGAGGAGAGGACAACTTTAGAAACGGCCCCTTTAAGAACTACACAGCCGATGCTAATGAGTGGACCTATGACCCGATCTAGGGTCAAAGCGCAGAGGCAGCCGGCCACATAAAAACGGACTCCTGGATCCAGCATTTTATACCCTGACGATGTCGGTAGTGTGGCCGACGAAAGCTTGGTTTTGTATAGTAAACATTTATGTTTATGATTTTATCCTGGTGATCACCTTATTTTACTTCACATTATATATATAAATATATATATGATACTACATATTTCATTGATCAATTGATATGTGCATAGGTTGATATATATGCATAGAGTCTCCATATTTATTTTAGGATAAATAGCGTCATTCATAACACAAAATGAATGATCTATTACTTATCTTCCAAATGTAACCTGTGCCATTGTTTGTAAGTGCTATTTTATTACATTCTGCGTATGATACACAGATCAGTTTCTACACAAAAGACAAATGTGCAGATAACTCCCCCATAATTATAATTGCTTGAATCTTCTGCATTTCGTTTCCATTTAGCCTCACCAACTACTCAATCTAGAAATGTACACATAATCTATCTCAATATATTGTAGAGATATGATAAAATATAGTCCATAAAATGTGTGGTTTGGGCACCACATACCCTGAACTATAAACTAGCCATCCAGGTTGTGACTTAATATGTTGTACGAATCTAGTTTATGTGATTATTTTACATGTATTGTGCAAATCAAAGATTTGGGCCCAGTCAATGTCTGTCATATGACTTATACAACATACCAAAGTTATTGTTGTGGAAATTGCTAAAACATTGCTTATAAATAGCTTAAAAGGACATATTTTGTTCTTTACTCTTTTTAATGTTGATAATTCCTAAGTTGTATTAAAACATCCACAAAGGTGGAATAAGCAGAAATGACAGTTTTTCCCCTTCCACAAGATCACCTTTAATAGTGCTGTTAAGAATGAGGAAGCAGGGCAAGTCAGAATGGTAACTGGAACCCACCTCCCCCAGTCCTGGGACACACACATGTTGCATTACACACCAATCTAGACAAGACAGTAGCTGTATGGCTAACTAGTGTCAATGGGGCTGGTGCATTTGTGAGTGTCTGCATTTAAGAAGTGGTCTATAATGGTAGATAAGGTGAACCATTCTATTTGAGCATGCTCACCTTGGTCATCAAAGAGCTGGCTCACCCAACGATTTGACCAGAACTTTGAGACCCTGTCACATTTAGCATACAACAAAAAAGAATGGAAATGGACCATTGCTTGTTTTTAATTCAGCAGTGATGTTGTTAAATAATGGTAAACTCTTGAGCAGGAAAGTCTGTACCATGTCCTCCACTTTTGTTGTGGCAAAAGAAAAAAGAAAAAGGGAGTAGTTGTTGAATGGAGACATGGCTTGTAAGGAAAAAGAGAGACTGCCATCAAAAGGACTGGCATGCAGGCTTCTTTTGTATAACTTGTAGGCTGTCTATGAAAGAATGATTCCTTGGTCATCACACTTCTCCAGTTCAAAAACTGAGATGTGTTGTCCGCTGGTGGAGATAAACCTTGCCCTTTCCTACATCCTCATCCACTCATCCTGGTAGGACAGGCTGATGCAACTGAGTCCATGAAATCTTTCACTGATTTTGGCAAGAAGAGAGAAAGAGAACAATTGGATGCATAGCGAATTCCTCAGTGGTTCCCCCACCCTGTTAGTGAGCCTGAGTAGGATTCCCTGGCTTTTGTAGGTTCTGCCATCCATAGTGCTGAGGAAGCATTGTCAGCACGCAATTTCTTCCAACGTGCCAAGTGTTGTCTGCAGTGGGACTGTCACAGTGTGGCTCGTGGGATCAGAATGGTTTGACAAGGGCTCACACGTGCTCTGTGAACAGAAAAAGGGAAGACGACCAAGGGAGAATAAGTGGACAAATCCATTCTTCAAATCTTACCTCAATTAAGAGCTCACTAAATAGTTTAGGCAGCCATTCCTCTTTTGGCTTTAGCTATCTACGTCCAAGATAATAGTATTGGTATAGCTTTCAGAGATACAATATTGTAGGAGCTTTGCTGCATTGCATAAATGCTAGGTATTATTAAAATCACTATATGGGGTTTTACAGGCCAAAAAGATAGGCATTTCAAGGATATAAATAGAGCCGATTTCCCATTTATATTAAGCTACTCCTCTCACATTTTTTCTCAAGTTGTGATAAAATTCAGAGCTGATGGCTTCAACACCAGCTACTTCCCAACCCCCATATTCCAGCCAGTGTTTGTTTACTGTTTAACACACTATTCTACAACTTCTGAGTTGTCCTAATAAATTGCCTAAACATGTTGGTTCTCAAAATACAAGTGTGTTTCAACCTACCATTTTCAAATGGTGAATCCTGAAAGCCCCAAGGAAAAATTCAGAAAGGGTTTTGATGGCTGAGGGAATCACATTCTGTATTTGTACGGACACGGCTTATTAATGACACAACATATATTTGAGCCAAAATGCATGAACGCATGCATTTAAAAAGTTTATATCTTGTTCATATTGGTGTGGGAGTTACAACACTTCTTTAATTTATCTCATTAAAATCAATGGAATGTGAAAGAATTTAATTTGGGCTAGGTATATATACACCTATACACATGCACATGCATGTAGACCCACACACAGTCACACACACAAACAAATGGAGACAGATATCCATGAAGCTTGATATTGGAAACAATTACACTTTGAAATTTGAAATAGGATTCATCCGGGGGAGGGAGAAAGTATAAAATTTTGAAAAGCAAAATTCTTTAGGATTTCAAAGTCTAAAGTCTCATGCCTTCTTAAACCCAATTGAAAATACTCCCAAATAAAGACTGGATTATGTTGCAATTGTTTCCTCATAAATGAATTCTGTTAAGTTCAATAGAACTTACTCTCGGATAAGACATACACAAAATTACAATATCCAATTTCACTGTTTTTGTTGAATAAAAACAATCACCCTTTGTAGCCGATAAGGTATGCTTAGAGGGGCACAGTGGCCAAGCGGTTAAGACGTTGGGCTTGTTGACCAGAAGATTGGCAGTTTGAGACCAAGTACTGTGTGACAGAGTGAACTTCCATTACTGGCCCCAGCTCCTGCCAACCTAGCAGTTCAAAAGCTTGTAAATGCAAGTAGATAAATAGGTACCACTTTGGTGGGAAAGTAACAGTGTTCTGTGTACCTTCGGCACATAGTCATGCTGGCCACATGACCACAGAAGCGTCTTCGGACAACGCTGGCTCCTTGGCTGTGAATCGTCGGAGATGAGCACCGCCCCTTAGAGTCAGACACGACTGGCAGGGGAAACCTTTACATTTACCTTTTAAGGTATTCTTAATTTCTTTCTTGCAATGATGACAACTGTAAGATTGCTAAAGCCCTGCCTATAACAAATCAGGTTGTTAGAAGAGGAGGGAAAGGAGCAGGAATATTGCATCTGGGCTGTAAAAATCCAGACAACCAATAATAGTTAAAATTTCTGGACATCTAATAATTATCTGGAGTTTTGTACACCAGATTTGATAGCCTACCAAAGAGACATATGTATCTCTTCTTCTTTAGGATGCACTTAAACAAATAGCAAAACAACCAACAATAAGATATCTTCCCAGTGAAAGACAAATCTTTTGAATAAGGCAGACTTCTAACTAATAGGCTAATAAAATTATTTTGAAATAAATATTTCTGAAGCAATAAGATAAAGTGGTCATTTTAAATCATGTGGGCACACTTCCGATCTGCAGCACTTATTTTGTTGATTATGAGGTCAGTCAATTGAAGGTAGTAAGAAGAGTCTCATTTTGGAATTGAAGGTGGAATTAAGTAACCATTGGAGTTCAGGGATTTGATTTAAAAAGTCTAATTTTAATTGTTCCTGTACTCCTCAAGCATTTCCATATTGCTAATGTTTCTACCTCCTCTAATCCCCTCACAAAGCTGTCTGAATGTTCACGTTTGTCAGCCTCAAAAGCCGGCAACATATAGGGAACATCAAGAGCTAAATCAGGTTTCACCTTTTCCCTTCAAGGGGAGATTCCAAAGAATATCATGTTATTGGTATCTAATGCACTGAGCAATAATCCCCCTCACACTTGTATAGCTATTATCCATGCAAAAAGAAATAAAATAAATTGTAATGTATAATAAACAGTAAGTATTAAAAATTTCCAAAAGCTTTCTACATGCTTTGCTGCCATTCCTCTGGGGCGTGGAGGTGAAATGTTGCCATGCCTGAAATTTTGCAATCAATTGAAAATGGGGGGGGGGGGAAGAGAAGAAGGGGAATTTTAACTAATGTCTCTAGGGAGAAACAAGCTCTAAGCACTGGAACTTCTATTGGCTGGGAGGGAGCCTAAGACCCAGGATGACTCAAGAGTTCTGCCAATGGGAAAATGTATTCTCTACAGGTTTTGAAGAGTCTTAATAATTCAAAGGAAATTTCCAATCAACGGAACATCAGAAAAAAAAATGAGTTAGCTTGCCCTAATAGAAGATGGTATGAAATCAATCAGGATCAGAACTAATCACAAAGTGGTGCAAAATGATAATATTGAATGGCTCTCAGGAATCCAACTTTTGGAAGGTTTCTTCATTTAAGTAGCATTAAGTAGGGCAGAAGTGGAATCCTTGCCAATGCAATGCAAGTCAACTAGAGATCTAGAAGTAAAGCTATCCAGAGCTAACTTCTGCCCATCCCTTATTTAATTAACAGATGACCATTTGCTCCAGGGCTCACTCAGAACTTTTTTGTCAAGCCAGAAGTCAACCTGTACAATGTGAATTTAAAAAAGGACCCTTTGAGTAAATGCAAATGACTTTGCCTTCTGCATAAGGATAACTACAAGCTGCTGCATCTGAGATTGGAGGGTAAATTACTGAAGCAGAAAGCATAAACTCAAGGCCCAGTGCCACTCTGTGCAGAAATTAAGGTCATCTCCCCTGCCAGATTGAAAATAGACTCTGCCAAGGAATATGCCAATGTGCTATATGTTGGCTTCTGCTCTTGTGAGTCCTGGAAGGGAGGTGGGTCTACTTACCACATTCTCATCATGGCTTCCTTCTTCCTCCTCTGGGCCAAGAAGATCAAACAATTTCTCTTTGATCAGCTAAAAGAAATAGAAGAAAGGATAAGATTCTCAGTTACAGTAAAAAGCTGATACATCCCAATTCTCTGGCAGCAGAAAGAGAGGTCCTCTTCCTTATATAGCACTGTGCTGGATTAATTATTTATTCTTAATCCATGTAGTAAATTCAGGGCTCTGAAGCCTGTTTGCATGAGAAGTCTGACCCAGTACTCTTTTTTGAATTTAAAATTTTATTCAGCTTTGTTCATCTACTTTTAAGGCTGCTCTTGCTTTCTTAAAGCTTAGAAATACATTTTGTTTAAAAAATTAAGAACAATGCTAAGATTTAATTTTAATATTGTAAAATTCTTCTTTCCATACTGCAACTCTCATGAGGGCAATTTTCAGCAAACAATTATTATCTCAGCTTTGGATTACTTTTCAGAGACAATTATATTGATCTAACTAGAAAAAAAGGGGAGGGGAGGCATGTTTCAAAGCCCTGCATCTGAATTATCTCAGAGAAAGGCAGATGTTGCAGGGCAAACCTGTATGCAAAACAGATTGTCTTGCCAAATTCAACGAAGTGAATCATGCTATGATTTTCTAATCTGTTCCCAGAAACTGCTTTGTTTAATACCATAGGCCCTAACCTGTACGCACTGGGGAGGTCCTACCCTGTGCTATGCTTGAGCATCCAACTACCTGCAGTCCAGGAACAAGACTTGAAAACAAATAGACAATTTTTGGACTGGTATTTATTCATTTTTGTTTCTTCTGCCTTTGCTTGCAGGGAAAAAAATTCATGCCAGCCCAAAGGCTAGCTTAAATTCTACTTTTCCTTTGGCTGGCTATATACAATAAGGTTAGGACATTTGGCTACTGGTATATCTTACCCCAATCCTAAAGTGTGTCTTTTTGAGGAGACACTGGAGAGAGCCAGCCATAGAAGTGGGAACCAAGATACCAAATCACTTTTTCCTTCCAAGGTTTATTTATTATTCCCTTCTTCTTTTGTTAGATTTATATCATACTTTTTCTGCAGGATCCTAAGCAATGTAACTCTTCCACAAGAATAATACTGTGAGGTTTGAAAATGGGTTACTTCTGAACGTAAGAATCCCTGCTTTTTATAAAAGGCTCAATTCCCAGCATCTCCACGTAGAAAATGCTTTTATTCAGTGTGGACAATAATAAGAAAATTACACTGATCAAATGTGTAGAAAGGAATCCTGTGTGACAGCCAGTGTGATGCTGCCATTAAGGTGCTGCATGCGGATTAGGAAAACCCAGACCCAATCTTCAGCCCAGCAACAGAAGCTTAATGGGGATAACTCTGAGCCAGTTTTTATCTCTTTCTTTTTCTCTCTACACAACCTGGTAGCTCAGATGTGGGAAATCCAATATGAGAATCATGTCATTTGCTCTTGCTAGTGGTGGGCATCCAGAAGAAGCGGGGAAAGCATCCCAAAACCAGCAGTGTTAGCTTAGAAAACAGGCAGCAGTTGTGGTAATGCTTTCTATCCATGCTCAACCCCTCTCCCCTTAATCAGCAAGTGTGAGCAAATGTTAACAGCTACCAGCCTATAAAGGCACATGCTTTCTTATAACAACTCTGCAAAGCAGGAGTGGATAATCCACAGGCTGCTTAGAGCCCCTGGATACCTTTTCCTGTTCTCTTTCTGCTTGCCTTTGGACAGATGCAATTTTCTGATGCCAACTGATGAAAAGCAAAGGAAAGATACAAGCTGTTTAATCCTTCAGATAGGTTCAAGTTTTCATCACTTCATCCCAAACCGGATAAAACATTAGGCTGTGGTCTTGCTTAACCACTGGAATGTGTGTGTGTGTGTGTGTGTGTGTAATGGTATAAAGTCCTTGAACTCTGGAATGAATTTAAAACAGCTGTTTATTGTTAAAACAATAAAAACAACTATTTACAAACCTAAAACTTGGCTGTCTTAGCTTTCACTGGTCCACTACCAGCGTCATCAGAGTAAGCGTTTGGAGTGGGGAGTTTGCTTATAAACCCAGTTGACTCCGTGCTTTACCCATTGATCGTGTGATGGGGCCGCCTGTTCTAACTAACTGTAGTTGCTCTAATTTTCTGGCATCTCCTCCTCTGCCTTCTAATCCTATAGCTCTCTTTCCTCCCATTGTTCCTTTCTTTGCCTTTCCCAATGGGAGGAAAGAGAGTGATAGGACTAGAAGGTGCTGGAACTCACACACGTCATACAACCCGCCTTGCCTACCCTACAAGGTTCCATCCAAAAAAGGTGCCGGAACTCAGTTCTGGGCGTTCTATGAGAAAAAAAGCCCTGTATATACATACATACATACATACATACATACATACATACATACATACATACATACATATACAAACATACACACACACATGTTAACATAAAATATGTATTTAATAGCCTACTCGGGGAGGGGGTGTTAGTTAAAATACATACTGCTACAACCTCTCTCCCCTTAATCAGTGAGTGTGTGCATCAGGATTTGTGCTATCCTTCTGGACTCAAATTTATATTCTAAACCTTGGTATTTTTGAATCTTGTAGAAGAAATGTAAAATCTGATGATTAGATTTTGTGCTTCAAGATTTCAAAATGTATATATTCTAGAGCTTATTATATTATTGGGTCAAAGTAGACCCATGGATGAAATCTGTTCCTGTATCCTCTCAGCATGAAAATACATGGCCATTGGACTATGTTATTCGCTACCTCAAGGAAAGAGCTGCAACTTACCTCATAAATATAGTCAAATATTTCCAGAATAGTGAGGATACTAGCACCAATAAAAAGACCCATCTGACCCCCAATATCACCTAGGGAAGAAAGAGGGAAAACCAGAAATGGACATTTTAATCTTGCATTTTGTTGCCCATCAAAGTAAATTGCTTGGACTGGGAGCCTCTACCCAGAAATAAGCCCCCTCAGTTAAGTAAACTTAAATATATACATTAAGCATTTTTATGCTGGCTGTAAAGAAAAAGAGATGCCTCCTCCTCTTCCTGCTGCTGCTGCTGCATGGAACTCCAGATCATATATCCCTTATTAGCAGGATAGACCACTTTTTTTTAAAAAAAATCAAGATCCAGAGTAATGCAGGTTTTAGGTTTCCAACTACAGCTGTGTAAACTCTGCATCGATTGACTCCTGGGGCAAAATCAAAGCCACCGTTATCCTCTTCATCAAACTTTCAACTTTTACTTCCTCTAACATTCCAGAAATGTTCATTCCTATTCCTACTCTTAATTCCTATAATACTTCTCTCTTCCCCAGGTTACTGAATAAAGAATTAAACTAAATTAAACTGCCAGATGCTTGAACACAATGCCTGGTTTTAACAGGTCAAGAGCCTATTTTCAAAGCAAGATTTCAGTGCTCAGGCTAAAGACCCATGCTAGGATTGCCATAAGGTATCAAAAAATTTTAAAAAATGAAAGAAAAGAAGTAGTAAAAGAAAAAACCCTACAGCTGTTGTAGAAATGTATGCACACAAACATACACCCCCTTTTTTCTGCCATTATCACAGTTGATCTTTGTACAAACAGGAAGGAATCTCTCTGTTTATTGTTTAGAAAGTAAAAGGCTTACATCTCCATGACAACAGGGGATATAGTTAAATGCAACTAACAAAGGCTTTGGGACATACAAGCCAAAATGTCTTCTTTTCACCCAAACTTCATGCAAGGTTTGGGATTTGACTTCCTAAGACAGTATTTATTAGGTACATGGATGGTAAGCCACAGCTTCTATCATGGCAACCAATATTTTCTCATCTACTTCAATACTGTTTCAGTTACTGGTTCTATGATTAAACATGCAATACTATACTTAGGATGCCTAAATAAGGGCCAGATGATCTGAGAAGAGACTTGATATATTGATGGAATACCATATCAAATATCAAATATTTCAAATATAGCAACACAGAGATATGACTCTTTTAATCGATAGGTGCAACCTTATATAAGCCCAAGATCTGATGCAAGAAATTTCCCTGTTATGTAGTCTAGTCTCACCTTTCTTTGCCTGTTTGGCAAAAAATGATGTTGTTTTATTTTTGTTTAATTTTTTTCCTTTATTATTTCATTATTTTCTGAGAACCGTAGTCTCCTTGCCAAGTCAAATAATCCTTATTGTGCCTTAATTCAAGAAGGTTTCACATCAAAACTGAATAAGGCCCAACAGAGAAAATAAGAATAGCGGGTCTGGTTGATACTCTCCTAACAGATAGATTTACCTTGAATACTTAAAGTGGTGGAAGCAGATTTTCATTTTCCAATTTTCCTATTTTCCCTGCATAGATTGGCATAAACTTCATGAATTCATACTACGTTCTGAGCTGGTGGAATCAGATTTTTATGAGCTCAGAATAGAAGCCTCACAATAATACAGGTAGTTCTTGATTTATAACCATTTATTTAGCGACTGTTCAAAGTTACCACAGCACTGAAAAAACTGACTTGCAATGGGTCCTCACACTTATAACCATCATAGCATCCCACAGTCATGTGAACATTAAGTTCTTATGATGATTGCAGAGTGCCAGGGTCATGTAATTGCTTTGTGACCTTTGCAGCTGGCTTCCAACATGCAAAGTCACTGGGGGAACCTGCATCCGCTTAATATCTGTGCGATTCACTTAACAACTGCAATGATTTGACCTTGCTTAATAATGGAAATTCTTGTCTCAGTTGTGGTTGTAATTCGAGAACTACCTATAGAGCAGAGTAGGCCAGTGATGCTAAAGGCTTCTGGATCATATTTATTCAGTGGTCAAAGTAACAAGGAGAGTCAATTGCAGCCTAGGGCATTTCTTAGTGCTTGTTGGGTCTATCTCTCTTTCTCTCTTCCTGTGCCCATGTTGCTTTGTTTCTGCTTTCTATTGCTTCTCACCAATTGACAGGAGATCCCTGAGATTAGTTCATAGGGCTGAAGCTCCACATTGCATACAAACTACAATTGTGTTGTGTATATGCATAGAATATTTACTCACCAAGTAATGCTGCCACTTCATAGGCTTTCCTCTGCTCAATGGTCTCATAGTTAAGAGCTTCAAAGAATATATCCAGTACAAGTATATTCTCCCTAAGGAAAGAAAACAGGCAGCCAGGAGGACATCAAGAGGAAGCAATTCATTCCTTGAGAGTAAGTAAGAACATGCAAGATCCAGTGTTGTTGGACTATGATTTCCATTGTATCAAACCACTGAGAATTTTAGTTGCTGTTATAATTCAAATGGTACAAAGGGTCCCATATATCCCATTCCTCTCTTATAGTTTCTTGATAACCAGAATATTCACTCTTGTCTTATCTACCATTTTCCCCTGAATACTTGTTCCAAATGTGCAGGTGATTAAGAATAAAAGCTGCTTGTAGACAAGCCTGATTCCCTTGGAGACTGAGAAGAAGAAAGATGCCACAAAGTCCCGGTAAACAATAGCCATGCCTTACTAGGTTTGATCTCCCTTCTCAAGACTGGCACTTTCCAGATACGCTGGTTATAATTCACAGAATTCTTAAAATTACATCCTACCAAATTTGGAGTGTACCAGGTTGGAACAGATAGTCCATCTTTCTGTTTCCCATAATAAGCAATGATATGGAGGCAGGGCTTTAAGGCAGTAATTCTTTGAATATATTGCTATTCTCAACAACTGATAGTCAGGTGCAGACTCTAATGAACCTGGAGGGTCCATACTAATAATTTTATCAATGGTCTAGATGTAGGGTTTGGAGATTTTGACTTGGCCATTTGTGCAAAGTTCCTTGGTTTCAAGAATATTGATTGCAAAAACAGCTTACCAGAACACAATAATTGATTGTAGGGACCAAACCCAAGATATAGTGTCCTGTAAAATCCTGACTTCCAATATATTTCTTCTGAATATTACAAGAACAGAATATTTGCATCTTTCATCAATCTAGTTTATTGATTGTTTTGACTGTGTACTTACTTCTGGATCTCCTGATCTTTAACTGGAGACTTTAGATTGTGTCTTCTATCTGTGTTTGATTAGGCCCTTGCCTCTAGCACTGAACCTTGTTTGATACTCTGGAAACCCTAATTTTTTACTGATTGGATTTCTAATTCCAGATCCAGTTGGGTGGCTTATTCAGTGGCCTTGGTAGCAAGTAACACATAATTGTTCTGAAATTTGAAATCTAACCAATCTGGAAACTGATACCTGAGTGAATCCCAAATGAATTAATCCCAACTGATACTTGACAATAACCACCATATGTTTTGTTATTACACAACTTCCCTTTGGGTTACTTTACTTAATAAGATGATTATTCCACCCCTGTTTAAACCAGGATTACGTACGAGATATATTTCTCTGACTTGTTAAACTTCTTCTCAAGGTATTTAGCTGAGGTCTTGCTGGGGATCTTAACCATGGACAGCTCCTTGTTGTAACGGGTCAAATTGCATGGGGTTTGGCACTCACAATAATCATTTCCCTTTTCACCGAGAAGCACTGTAAGGCAAAGTAAGAACCAGATGGGGTCACTGGTAAAATTCAATACCCCCACATGTAGATGGAAGAAGTACTTTTCTGACCTAGATGAAAGATTGAACTAGACCTGCATTATTTAACTTGATGCCTTTCAGTTGTGGTTGACTATAATTCCCATGATCCTACCCAGGCTATATCCAGAGGGGTTATATATGCTCATGAAATGGAAGAATATGCTTTTGGAGAAGGCAGATTTATACCCACACAATAATAGCTAGGCCAGTGCCCCTAGAATGTTTTATTTAACTCATGGCAGAGATAACTAGGAAACTATTGTTCTCTTTTCTGTTCACCAAAGACATTCATTAAAGTTCTATTGTTAACAATCATAGCTAAAAAAAAGCCACTGATGGGGGTAATCCATTATGAATTCTGTCCTCCTTTTAAAAAGTCTATTAACAGTCCAATTTATATGCTGTAGTGACAGTGAGCTTGCTGCCAGAAATAGCCTCTGCCTTCCCTGGTTTTTTTGCAGTAATATGTGGAAACATGTCCTTAGATTATACTCCATGCTCAGCTATATGTAACTTTACAAATGAAACAGAAATGCACAAATTGTTCCATGTTTAATACATATCAAACTCAAAAACATCAGATTTACATTCAAAATGCTAAATGCTGAGTTTGAAACAGTTGCCCTCATCACTCCAAATATGTGCCAAGTTGAAATTTGAAATAGCCCAAGCTGAAAGCACTCCATTTTGAGTTCAACATGCACTGATCCAAGGTCAAAGGAACAAAAGGAGTGGTAAGCAGAACTGACGAGTGCCTAATCCATTCTTTTCCTACCCCAGAAATCATCTGTCTTGTGGAACAAACCAGTACATGAATAGAGATACCATAGGAGAATGAAGAATAAGGGAGATATGAATTTGAATAAATACCATATCAATACTGCAGCTGCCAGAGGTGTTCACAAAGTTAAAATGTCAAAAATAAAATTTTGCTTTTGAATTCTGACTTGATGATAATTCTTTACACATTTCTAATGAATTTCAAGGCAAAAATGTTCACCTCCTTAAATTAACTGAGGGAGAGAAACTGAATTTGGATGCTGCAAATTTAAACATGAACTTAGAATTTCATTCTTCCCAGTTTTTCCCAAGGGCCATCACAGGCAGAAATTGCAAATTCTGGGAAAACAAGTTACATTGTGACTGAGTTATGCCATGTGCTATGGAAGGTTTGCACAAGCCAATCTACAAGGAGGCAGCTGATATTTGCTTGGTTGTGTGCAAGACACCCTCTATTTGTATGCAGAGGAACTTTCATTCTCATGTAACATATTCTGTAACAATATATTCTCAGTCTGAAATGTGATCCTTTTGAAATATCAGCCTAGATTAGAAGAAATAAGCAATCCTGATGGTGAGAAAATTCCTTCAGAACTTACCTAGTGCAGGCTCTGCACACTCCTTATACTGCTCCGGTGTACAAAATGGAGCATCCCCTGTATACATATATATATATAAAAAGGGGGTCATTTTTATTATAAGCTTAGAAATGATGGTTTTCTTTCTAAAACGCTTAGGAAAATCACTATCAGGTTTCAGTCACATATTGGCAAACAAAATTCCTAAGGGAAACATAGCAATTAGAGATCACATGGGTGATGTTCCAGGGATGGATATTGCATTCCCTGAATTTTTTTCTTCCTTTGTTGGCTCTGTCACAATAATATAATGGAAGAAGATGAGTGCATATGTCTCTTCTTGTTTTATTTCTCAGAATGATTGGAATCCTAACAGTCTACAACTGTTTGGTGAGTTTGCAACATTCATGATTTGAATTAGGAAAGCATGAATTGCATTCAGTCTGTCTGCGAAACTTAAGCTACCCTGTTTATAGAGATCTGGGAGATGTAGATATGTATGAGTGTGAATATATGTGTGACCGTGTGTGCAACTATTTTTATGCATCCATGCAGATGAACAGCCACAATTAACACCTATCTGAAATCAAAGACTATTGTTAGAAAAATAACTGCATCATTTAATGCTTATCTAAAATAAATCCCATCAAATTCATTAGGCTTACTGTGGAAAAATGTTTTTGGTTTGATTTAAAAAAATAAGATTTTAAAAACTGGACACTAGAGGAACTTAAAGATTACAATTAAAGGAGAAAAACATATGAACTCCATTATAGAATGGAACTAAATATTCTAACACTGGACATATTAAAGGATGTTTTTATTGTAAATCGTGAGAATCACTTGCTTATGCGATCGGTGGTTATATAAATTAGATAAAACTTGATAAATTATATGAAATTAGATAACTGAGATAAAATTAGACAAATAAATATTTTTGAACAATGGTCTCAGAAATTAGTTTTAATAGTGCCAATAGAGACATCTGCCTCTCTGGAGATTGTGTCCAAAAGATGTTATGGAAGAAGAGCAAATTCTACCCAACAAGATCAAGACTGAGAATGATGAGAAGAAAGATATTACACTGGACATAAAAATAGAAACCAGCCTATGTGTTAATAATTACAAGGAATATGCAAAATAAACCAAGAGAGAGACCTGGATAATTTTTCTATATTGGATTTAGAAAAGAGTTTTTAAGAATCTTGTGAAAAAGAAAAAAATGAACATTTTTTTAAAAAAAAAATCAAATTCTATGACATTATTTCAATGAACTAAAAATTAAGAATGTTAGAAGTAAAAGGAAGGAATATAAAGTTGATTTAGTTGATCAAGATATGTTGTTATTTCTGGTAACCTTTAATGGACTTTTGCTGACACCAAGATTGGAAAGGCAGTCTTTTATGGTCTTGTTTATAGATAAGAGAAAGGATATAGGAAGAGGAGATCATTTGTTGTATTTTAAAATGAGGTGATCAGTTACTAAAATTGTTTATAATTGTTGTGGTGAAGGTGGATAATCACTTATACATTTCTCTTCTTTCTACTATATTCTTCCTTTTTTATTTATCTTCCTATATTTTCCTTTTTTCTTTTCTGTATCTTCTACTTTTTCTTTTTATTCTTCAATTTTTTTAGTGTGTATTAGTTTTTAATATTATAATTTATAATCTTTGAATAAAGTTACTATTAAAATGAATTTTAGGGCAGTGGTAGCGAACCTATGGCACAGGTGCCAGAGGCGGCACTCAGAGCCCTCTCTGTGGGCATGCGCGCCATCACCTCAGTCCTAGGCCTTCAGCTGGGTTTTATAAAACCTTTTCACTTTAGGCCTCCGTCGCCGTGTACAAAAAAAAAAGGTTCAATCAATCAGTCAATTTCAACTTCTCACGGGAAAAAAAAAGATATTGCAAAGTTAGAATTGATTGATTGAACTTTTTAGTTCCACCCAGTCTGCCATTACCACTGCAGCCATGCCCACCCAATGGGCCACGCCCACCCAATGGGCCACACCCACCCAATGGGCCACACCCACTCTGCACCCGACGATGCATAACTGGGTTTTGGGTTGTAGTTTGGGCACTCGGTCTCTAAAAGGTTCGCCATCACTGCATTAGGGCTTATCCTTAAATATATAGTTTAAAGCATACAGATTTGCACAAAAACAGTGCTTTTGCCTCTTTATCTCTACAAACAAATAAAATGAAGGCAGGGAAAAGATTTGAAATAAAAAACCAGGCAGATATTTCTTAAGTTCTGTAATTATTGGGCATAGAAGCTCTTTATATCTAGCTATAAAAGTTTATTCCAATTACCTTCAGATTGTTCTTAAAAGAAAACAAACCTCTACTATTAATACACCAGTATTTTGAGGAACATAACATTATTAGCAGTAGAAACCACTTCTGAGTGATCAAGGTTTGAATTCTTTGTGCTGCGTGCTAGAGAGCATCTGACTTGGTTACTGAAAATAGCCCTTACAGTGATAACCTGAATATGAGGCTTACTAATTCAAAGAAGAGATTGAAGGGTGGATACAAGCCAAACCACAATTATCTCTAGAGCCATTTATCCCCAGATACGTTAGAAGGTTCAAAGATAGTTTCGACATGCATTCTGTGTTTTGGCAGAACTCATTTCAAAAGACTTACCTGGCATGTGAACCATTTTGCAATTGCAATTCTCTACCACGTAGCGGGTCTCACAACTGATCCTGCATGCAGTGATGCTATAGATGGGGAAAAATTCCAGGCCAAAATCTGATGAGTGGCACTCACCCCATGGAGGTGGAAGGTATGTCAGCTGTAAGAAAAAGGCAGAGATCCGAATCAACCGGTGGCAAATAATGGCATTTGTTCCTAACCATAAGAATTCTAAACACTCAGAATTCAGTAAAGGTACAGTACTGAATTTCTCTGGGTGATGTTAAAAAAATGCTGACAAAAAGAGAAGTAAAAATAATAGTAAAAGACACTGGTGTTTAAAAAAGCCAATCAGAACGATAAAAACAACATAGATAGTATGGCTCTTTCTTTTCTGGCCACTTCCCCTGGTTTGGTGTATGCACAGGTAATGTTTCTCAAACTTTCTGCAATTGTGGACATTCTAAGAAACACAATTCTGTCTATGTTTTTGCTATTAGGAGCATGGGAACTTTCATTTTTGGAGAGAAGGGTCATGAGTATGGTCGCATTTATGTAGATCTGGCTTTCTCCCTTTTAAAAATTGTTTTTAAATTAATTTTTTTGTATCTCAATTACAAATCTTTTAGTACCAACTGAATTATTTTATGTATCCCATCCCATAACAAAATTTCTGCAAACTGGTTGGTCAAAGTTCCCCAACAGAAATCTCTAGGTATTAAGTAGCTCAGAGAAAGTTCACTCAGTAAACCTATCTTTATTCTTCCTAACCAAAAAGAAAATTAAAAATAAATGATGTAAAGAGAGTCAGGACTATGCCGGTCTGCTAGAAGGACAACTCTTCAGATACTGAAGAGAACAGGATCCAATCTGGTGCGGGGAAAGGAGCTGGAAAAAGTAAGATGGAGCTTGAGAATGGCTTGGATACAGAAGAAATTAAGGGGGGAAAAAACCAATGCATCCCTGGGGAAAAAGCATTTGGACAGCTGTTTGGAATACCCCCAAATACTCCATTTTAATCCCCCATTCCAACCTGTAATGACACAAACCCAAGTGTAGGTAATCTTCCTACTGTCCCCCCAAAATGATAGAACATAAGAAGAAAACAGAAATCAACTTTCTTAGCATGGGGGGAAAGCAGAAATGCACATATACAGTAGTGGCCAAAATTGTGGAAACCTTTTGGGAAAAGTGTACATTTGAGGTTTGATGACTAATAACACCACTTTTTTTGGAGTAGTACCATAAAATTATATATCAATGGAAAAATAATTTAATCAAGAATGTAATGCAATAACTTTTATTAAGGATTTGCTATCAGAATAGCAGTTATAAGGAAGAGAAGTGAAACACATAGAAAAAATGAGATATACAAAAATGATCACCATAGAAAAAACAAGATATACAAAAATTATCACCATGTCAGATAATACTTAGTTGGGTAACCTTTAGCATGAATTACAGCCTTACAACGTCTTCCCATGGAGTGAACCAAGTCCTTTAGTTCTGCAGCTGTTATAATGTGAAACCAAGATTGAATGATTGCTTCTATTAACTGGGTTTTATTGCTGGGTCGCTTCTTTAATCGGCTCCATAGATTTTCAATTGGGTTAAGGTCTGGATTATTCCCAGGCCATTCCAGCAGTGGAATATGATTATCTTGAAACCACTTTTTACACACAGCAGCAACATGACATGGAGCTGAATCCTGTTGAAATATAAATGCTTTATTGTCTTGGAAAAGATCATGTGCGGAAGGCTTCAGTTTGGGTTCAAGTATTTCATTAATGTATTTTTGGCCATTTATATTCCCATTAATCCCACAAATTCTGCCCACACCTTTTGATGTCATACAACCCCAGATCATAAGACTGACTGGGTATTTCACGGTACATGTAATGCAATCAGGATGCAAATCTTCTCTGATTCTTCGTATTTTATGCCATCACTACCAAACAGGGAGATCTTGGTCTCATCACTCCAAATAACACTGTCCCATTGTTCCTCTGTCCAGGTAACGTGGGTTTTAGCCCAGTTTAGTCTTTTCAACCTTTGTTTGAGAGATAAAAGTGGCTTTTTTCATGGAATTCTAGATTTTAGGCCAAATTCCTGCAGTCTGTGCCGAACAGTCTTTGCACTCAACTTCACATTGCATTTCACCATTTCATCTTGTATACATCCAGATGATTTTCTTCTGTCACGTAGACACAGTCTCTTAATTCTTCTATCATCACTTGCTGTTGTGCACCTTTTCCTGCCGTTACCAGTGTGATTTTGTAGTGACTGAGTCTCCTTATACCTGTTCAAAAACTTAGAAATGCCACCTTTAGTTAAGCTTCCACCAATTTTTCTTCTAATTTCTTTATAACTGTAGCCTTGCTCACTTAATAATACTATTTTACATCGCTTTCTGGATGACTAGTAAACTCTTTGCACCATTACTTTAATTTTATTACATTTTACAAGCTCACTAAATGAAAGAACACAAAAAAACCCAACCAACTTGATAGTGATCACATAACCCATTGACAAATGTCCTCCTCTCAGCTTCAATACATGACACCAATAACTGAATCCTACTGTGATCTGATTGGTTCATTGCCAAAACAAGATGACACCTGATTGGCTCTCTAAACACTCATGCTCATTGGCTAAAATCAGATGAAGGAAAGCTACCTGATATCAACCTAAGCAAGTTGTGCTTCCTTTTTCGGGTTATTTGGCTATAACTTTTCATAGAATACAGATAATTGAACAAACTTTGTTGCATTACATTCTTGATTAAATTATCTTTCCATTGATATATAATTTTATGGTATTACTCCAAAAAAGTGGTGTTATTAGCCATCAAACCTCAAATGTACACTTTTCCCAAAAGATTTCCACAATTTTGGCCACTACTGTACATAGAGACAACATATAAGCATCTACCCCTGATTATACTCTCACAGGTACACATACATGTGTACACATACACAGAGAGAGGTCTGTAAAGCAGTGGCCAGAAAAGGGCAAGATGATGATATAAGCCCCACCATCCCCAGGGACAGTCTGTTAACTGGAATATTGTTTGTATCTCATTTTGCTTCCACCTCTGTCTGGATGCAGCTCTGTTTGCACATATCCCGATTAATCCCTGGGGAGAAAGTTGTACATACAAAAGCAGAAACTTAATAAGTTACTTCAGTGGGTTGAAGCCACACCCTGCTTGTTTTCCCTGTCATGGTAAATAAGTGGAATTCACGTGAAAGGACTCAGGATTCTAGCAATCTCAAAAATATACTAGAATCATAAGGTTGGAAGGGCTTTGAAGGTTTTCTAAACCAGGGGTCCCCAACCCCTGGTCTGTGGACTGGTACAGGGCCATGGCAGGCCAGCAACCGGTCCGCACAAACAAGCAAAACCCCATCTGCGGGATGCAGGCAGCACACAAAACCACACCCCCTCCGGTCTGCAGAAAAAACTCTCTCCACGGAACCGGTCCCTGGTGCCCAAAAGGATGGGGACCTCTGCTCTAGACCAATGATATCAGATTTGGAGTAGGGATGAAGGAGAAACTAGAAAAAGAAATATCAAATTCAAAAAATGGGCCAAGGGCTACTGGGAAATTTAAACAGATCATCCCTAAAGTAGAGGCAGTTGAGTGGCAGTAAGAAAGTTAATGACCATTTCTTTCTAAACCCTTTTCCTTTCTGGTTAAATGACCCTGAATGAATACATGCAACCTATCTCTGGTGCACACATACACAAAACCACAAAGATCAATACTAGAAAAGAACACAGACATATGCAATGCATTATTGCATTAGACAAAAGGCAATGCAATCACCTCCTATGGACACTTATGAAAGATTTGGGAAAAAAAGTGCTAGAAGCCATGTCTGCATATTTTTCCTACCTTGTTAGCTATTTATTACTGTATTTCATTTTTGCATTTTTTTTTAAAAAATGGTTACTTGGCCAGGAACATAGTTTCACTTAGTACAGCATATGTAAACTCCAACTTGGTAATTATACTAATTCATTATTGATAGCTTAATAATGCCATAACTTAATCATATTGGCCATTTTCCACACAGACATATCTTACTTTAGAATAGCTGCACAATTTCAAGGGCAGGACTATATATAATATATTGAAATAAATCTTATCGTTGGACTGTTTCCAATTAGGATAGTTCATAATATTATCACCATAAACTGAGCTTAAAAAATACTTGCTAGTAACCATGATAGGTCCAAAAATCTCCTAAATTTACACAATTGTAGGTCACTCTAGAATAGAACAAATCCCATTCAGTCACACAAATGAGCATCCCAGAGAACATTTTATTTATTACAATAAACAAAGAAAGGAAAGAAGACAAAAGAAAAATAATCTATAAAGGCATAAATGTCTCATGTGCAAATCAAAGCCACTCTTAAATGTATATTCTATTATATAATTAAATTATTAATATTTAGTTCACTTGCTATGGAAAATAAGTTGGAAATGAAATTTTTAATGAGCATATGGATCTCCCAGTTGGGATTCCCAATCCTAAAACACTTATTTGACTATAGAAAGAGAAGTAAATTCTTCACTTTACTGGGCAATTGATGCAAATCGGCATCTTCCAAATCCTGTACCATTAATTATTTTCCAATCATAAAAATGCACAATATCCATTTTCACTGACCTCTTAGCTTCCAAATCACTGGTATATATTTTAATGAAATATGAGATTACAAAAATCAGTGAGTTTTCTGGAACATAAGTAATATGTGAAATAACTTTTCTCTGACAAGAAATCGCTGCAGCACAAGATCACACTAAATGAGCCAATGTGGCATTGTAAGTATCACATTTTCATAATTAGCTGAACCTATCAATTTTTTTTCTTGAAAAGATTTGCAATAGCCATTAAATAGTAATTTTTGTAAAATTAATCATTATTTTAAATTTGGAAGTCACATAAATGTGTCATAGAGATGACAAATACACTTGCACTGACATTTATGTACGGGACACCCTGATTCCATATTCTAAATGTAAAGTTAACAAACTGAAAAACAGCAACCTAAGGTAGTTCTAAAATCATTTTTATATATATCTGAATTTCACACAAAAAAGTTTTCCTTCTGCCAATTTACCTTTCCTCTTCTTTTATGGTATACATGTTGAAGATTTCGAAGCTCATCAATGACAAATGATTCCATAAAAGTCTCTATATATATTTATATATATTCTGGGAACTTCAATGATTCTCAGGGCAAATTTGAGTAGATTTGTTTTATAAAGCTTGATTTCACTGGACAACAAAGATTTTGCTTCCTGAATACGTCTGGATGTGTCTTATAGATTTTTGGCTGCTAATTATGAAAATTACCTGTAATTTAACCTATCATGTACTATTTTATAGAAATCTTCTATTTTTATATAATGGCAATGTACACTCTTCAGTTGTTGTTGTTCAGTCGCTAAGTTGTGTCTGATTCCTCACAGTCACATGGACCATAACAGGCCTCCACTATCTCCCAGAGTTGCCCAATTTCATGTTCATTGCATTGATGATACCATCTAACCATCTCATCTTCTGCTGTCTCCTTCTCCTTCTGCCTTCAATCTTTCCCAACATCAGGGTTTTTTCCAATAAGTCCTCTCTTCTCATTAGGTAGTCAAAATATTTGCACTTCAGCTTCAGTATCTCTCCTTCCAAATAATAGTCAGGATTGGTCCATATGATGTTGTTGGTCCACAGATCAAATATGTCATCAATGAGAAGTGGTTTGAAGATTTGTTAGTAGGGCCAGAGAAAATTGCTTGGAAAGCATTCAAGAATGTTGTTGAAAAATTTCTTGGCAACTACAAAGCACAAAACTGCATTCAACTGGTTGATAAATGTCTTATAAGACCATGAAGTACAACATGTCATTGAAGATTCAGTTTCTGCATTCACACAGGAGGGTTTTTTCCTGAAAATCTAGGAACAATCAATAACAAACATGGTGAAAGGTTCCACCAGGACATTGCCACAATGGAAACATGGTATCAGGACAATTGGAATCCATCAATGCTGGCTGACTGTTGTTGGACACTGCAGGAAGAGGCATTAGATATTGAATATGAACAAAAATCAGCAACTAAACACTTGTAGTTCTGTTGAACTCATTCAGTATCTTGGAAAAATTATGTGATTTAATACATTATAATCATTAAAAGTTAATTTCATATTTCTCACAATTCCTACATGATACAGTCATTCTGAAATTACATTTGTGTTCAATTTGAAGGGATTTATCATAATCACCAAAAGTTTTTCAGGAAGCAAACTTCTGAAAAAAATTGTTGTCCAGTGATTTATTTTCATGCAAAATACAACATACTATTAGCAATCTATTGTAAAGATCCTTAAATGGTAAAGATCCAAATCACCAGAGAGACTACCACTAAATTCATCTGGGGAACTTCAGTTGCAGCTCTGCTAATCCCTTTAATAGCTATTAAAAGCCACACTTTTCTTTGGTTGTACTGGAACTTGGGAAACATTTCTCCTGGGGGGGGGGGCACACACCACTGATAACTTTAAAGCTGAACTTCTGTAAGCCAGTATTTAGCGAATTTGCCTTGTTTTTACATGATTTAAGTATTTTGTTTCAACTGTCTTTGTTCTACCTACTTTTGTATTCTAAGCTGCCTACAGGAAGGAAATTATTGGTAGTAAAATGTGATACAGGCATAAATATTAACAACGATTTCAGCTGAAGAAATATGAATGTTCCTCCTCAACTTTAAAATCCAGATAGGTGGGGAAACAAATTCTGTGCCAAAGAAGTTGCATCTGGAATCCTTCACCAACTGGTTGCAAAAACTATACTGTGGGGAGCATGATATACCATCAGAGAAGTTCTTCTAGAGGACAGAATTATCAGTTTCTTTATGACAGGGACAAAATGCCATTGAAGGGCCTCCCTGTCTCATTTACATTCTTCTATCGAGATAATAGCACAGCATCTGCCACCATTCAGTCATCTGGAGAGGAGAGCAACACCCATATGTTGCAGATACTATGATACTGGTGAATAAATATTCGTCAACCCTGATGACCTGGCGTCTGTTCCAGACTGGCTGCTGTGCAAATCTTTGAAGTTGTTTAAAGTGTGCTGCAATATAGATGATGAGCTCGGCAATGATGGAATAAATACATATTTAATTTCAATGTTTCTCAGGAAGCCAGCTCTGAGCTGGTCACATGGCCCTTGAGCTGGCCTAATGTCTGCAGGAAGGCATAGCTTGAATACTTAATTGGGCCTTCCTGGTTGTGCCTTTGATTTGCAGAAATGGCAAGAAGAAAGGCTTGCTTTGCTCTGAAAGAATGCTCGTCAGGGCCACATTTGGGACCTGCAGTGAAACAGCAACCAGAACCTGAAATGTAATGCACATAAAATATTTAACTAGTGAGAGAGAAAAGTGGGGTTCCTAGTGTTTAGGCCAGTGTTTCTCAACACTGACAACTTAAAGCTATGTGGAATTCAACTTCCTGAACCCCTTTGAAATTCTCACATCTTGTCAAGTTGAGAAACACTGGTTCAGACTGATCCAGAGAGACTTTTCTTTGCTATCTAAACCTCTGGAAGAGAAAATAGGATAGAAGAAGAATGATATTATTTATTTGGATCTGACCAATTTAAGTATATGTTTTTCTTTCTTCAGAACTGTATAGATTTATTGAAAGTTCATAGTTCAACTCCTGTAGTCTCCAAGGCAGATTATTTTTGTTTCCTTGCTGCTGGTTAGCCATGCTCAGTCCACAAATTATGCTTTTGTTTTCACTATTGTACACTGATCAATGGACTGAATATCTTTCATACAATCAGGTTATGTTTGAAGTGTATCTCATTACCCACTCTTAAACAAGCACAGTTGAGAAAGATTAGAGCTTAATTTCCTTGATGGCCACTTGCTTGGCCCAAGTAAAAGGGGTCAGGGCCAGACAGTTCTGTTTCTTCAATCTTCTTTTTCTTTAAGAAGTTATACATTGTCACTGGTGCCAAGTGAGGCTTATTTGCTGATATATCAACAGCAAGATACACCAATTTGCTTGGTATCTTAGAACCCCGAACTGTTTTGATATGATGAGCACAGATGACATCGGGTAATATAATTGTGGTCTCTCCCCCCTTTTAAACTACTTCCATCTCTCCCCCCCCAAAATCAAAAGGATTACAGTGGTTACCCACAATACATTTTTACTTCAATAATTTTGCAGCAATCAAGTAAAAGAAACTTAAAGTTTCTATCCCTTAATTGGAAAGAGAAAGACAGAATTTTGGGGATTCCAATTTGATAATGGGATTTGTAATCCAAAAATCTGCTAGACTCTGGCCAAAGGAAAATAGATAGGAATCTCTGTAATCCCACATTTATCAGAATTAATTTGTATCAGTGTTTTTCAAACTTGGTAAATTTAAGGTGTGGATTTCAACTTTCAGAATTCCCAAGCTATCCAACTGAATAATTATAATAATTAAAAAGTAAAATTTTCTTTGCCATGTGGAAAAAATCATATTAAGAATTAATCTGGACATTATCTTTATATATTATGTATCTATGCAGAGATACTCTGAGACAAGAGAAAGTATTCAAATGCATGGTTTCCAAATGGAAGAACTTTGATTCTACCATCAACATAAACTGGTCATTTCCATCTGTCCAACAAAATCAATTTGGTTAACAAGCAACATTAAATAATCTTAAAGAAAAAATGAAGGGAATAAGTTAAGAAATGTATCAGTTGCTATTTGATGGTTTTTGCAAAAAAAAAAAGAAAACGAGGGAGAGAACTCAGATGCAAGTGCTAAACTCAACAGACAATGAGAGCAGATGGACAAAAGGAAATCGTGGGCAGGCTGAAATGGAGAAGCAATTCTACTTGTGTAATCTGATGTGATGTTTCATTAAAGAACAATTATATCTTGTTTTTAGTTCAATATTCAGCAAAAGTCAAGGGTCATATACTCCTTCAACGTTATGGGGAGGAACTTGCAGATAATTATTTGGAAAATAATAGGTTGGAAATGACTCCCCAAAAAATCAAGAAAAAGGATGGATTCAGTGCATAACCAAGAGATCTGAATTTTACCAGATATGTATTTCTATGTAATGTTTAGCTATCCCACAGGACTGAGAACATCATTTATAAAAGGCTGTACATGAATTACTTCAATACAATAAATAATGAGAGTTTTTTCTGTAAAGATTGTGAAGGAATCAACTCTGTTGGGTAAGAGAGAAAGTGCTGGGACAATGTCACTTTTTGATTGCATTGCTTAGTGATGGCAATCCTGGTCCCAAAAGTTATGTCTCATTCCCTCTACCTTATATTGCTGACTTCTCACATGATGATCAAAAAATTACTTCAGTCATATATTCCACAGCAAATTGTTATTTCTGCTGGGATAATGTGAACTGTAGTGCAATGCTTATAGAAAGCAGCAACAGACTGGGAATATTGGTTGGCATAGACCAGAAAAGATAACCAGCTTCCCTTCACATATCTAGGCTTGCCATTCTCACAATCTTTTCCTGTTGGCCAGGCTGACTTGGGAGTGCTGGGAATTGATGACCAAAAGGTTGGAAGGACACCAGGCTGCTTCCTCCTCCTTTAGATGAAAACTCTCTACTGCTTTACTCTCTAGAGCAGACATGTCAAACACAAGGCCCGGGGGCCGGATGTGGCCCGCGAAGTGGTTTCATGTGGCCCATGAAGCCATCCTGGAAACAGTGAGGGAACGGCCCTCACTGCCTTGGCCCTGGCCCAGGCCGGCCGGGAGCCAATGTACAATTTTGTGGTGGCCATCTATGCTGAAACGCATTCAGTCTTAGCTCCAAAAGGCCGTCTAGAAACAGCAAGGAATCAGCCCCTGCCGTGTCGGTCCCGCCCCCTGGGTGCATGCTGGGGAGGTGTCACCCTTTGTGGGGAATGAAGAAATGGACCATGCCTTGGCGCTTGCCCTGATCCAACCCCCTTCTGCCAGAGATCCTCAGATCTGTCCCACTCCTGCCCAGGCCCCCACAGGCACCCTTGACGTGAATGATGTAGAGCTGGCCATGCCTACCCAGTAGGCCACACCCACTCCATGCACACCCACCCAGGCCATGCCCACCCTGGCCACACACCCCCCGAGGGCAACCGCAATGCTGATGCAGCCCTCAATGAGTAAAGTTTACCCTCTAGAGAGTAAAGTTTTGGGACAGACATCTGAGAGCCTTCCCACATCCATTCCACAGCAATCCTTCTATTATTGCCTCTGTCTCTCATGCCAGCTGACGTCTGCCTAATACTGTGCCCTGTGTCAGCTGTTGCCTCTCAATTCACCAACAGTCTATTTTCCGTTATTATAACCCATATACCACATATGGTTCCCAAGTCACAGAATGTATAATGGGAATCCCCATCCTCTTTTCATAAAATCAACCTCAGATATTTTTCTCATATTTTGATGGTCTTTCTCTCTTTCCATATTGCCTGAACATTTCACAAAATGAATCTCAAAGGCCCACTTCAGCCTTCCTACTAAGTATCACTACATCTTCAACCTTTTTGCTTAATTGAAGCTTCTTTAATTTTTATGGCCAAATTGGCAGAAATGGTTGTTTCAGGGAATATTTCATCTTTCTCAACATATTGCCTTTGGCAGCATAATTACTGCAAAGGAAAGAAAGGTTCTGCAGTTTCAGTAATTACTTTCATAATACTATAGTGTGGACTAAACATGTACCAATCCCCCCCCCCCCCAAAAAAAAAGTTTTGAGAAGGCATTATAGACATCTGTCACTCCCTTGTTCCAACAATTGCTGGACCTGGCAAAACCACATTTATGTGAGAACAGTTACTTTTTTATATGTAATTTAGAACTATGACTACATGGACAAAGGCATGTGTTAAGTCCTGGGAATAATGGCGCTTGAGACGATTCATCTCCAACAAGTCTTTATTGTTTGCTCCACTCTACGAACATGGTCTCGTCTCCGTGCGTCCGGAGATAAATATGGGAGACTAGGGGCCCGTTCAAGTTGGTTAGTACTCCGCCCGAAAAGGGCGGAACGCGTACGCGTGTTCCGACCGCGGCGAGTCAGAGGTCCCGGGCAGCTTCTGCAATTGCCCGGGACTCTTGCAACGTCCCGAGCCTGCATCTTGCAGGCTCAGGACACAACAGCATGTAAATGCTGTTGCTGTGCATTTATTTATAAGTAAATAAAAAATAAGGACAAACTCTGCTGAAAGAATCAAATCAATCAATGAGCTGGCAAAACTTTGGCTTCTCCTTGATCTCAAGTAAGACTACGTGTGTGCTTACATTTGAAAAAGCTATAAGTTATGCAACAATGCCAGATTATATATTAGACGTAATTCAGAATATTGTTTCTTTCGTGATATTTCTTCAATGGTAATTTCACATTCATATAAACTGCACAAGGAAGACTAACATGTAGTTTAAACCTCACATGCGGAAACTTCTTTCTTGGAAATCCCCCACACAGTTCTTTCTATGAATGATTCAGAATGAATTAGGCCATAGAATTCTGGGAATTCTTTTTAAAATGCAATTTCAGGATTCTTGCAAGTATAAATTAAAGTATTATAAATCCAATTCAAGTTTCTTCTGTAGCTATGATTTTTTTTTGTTTTCATCATAATTCTTAACCCAAAAGTCAACAGATAAGACCCAATCTCAAGATCAGTCTGCTTTTGTTAAGGTTGTCATCAAAGCATTCGACCAAGGATGCTTTTCTTCTCTTTCTGCCTTAGAAGTAAAACAGGCAGGTACCTAACCTGTCTGAGGAAAATAACTTACCCTTTGTTCTTGCATGGCTACGAAAGTTTGGAAACCAGGTGCCACACCAAACCCCAGTTCTTGAACAAATGGAGGCTCCGACTGACTGTGGATTTGGACTTTGACTCCTGCTTCAAATGTTGTTTCATCTAAAAAGAGAACAGAATACATGAATGAACTAGAGAACACTATGTTCTTTGAGAATTAGTGCTGCATAGAAGCTAAGCTATATCACCCATCACCTTGTAAAATCATATAGTCTTTTTAATGTGTATGTGTAAAATATACTGTGGTGCCAACTCATAGAAAGAGTCCAATGCTACTACAGAAACATAGGATAGCACCGGTAAATTCTCAATGCCAAACCCAAAATGAGAAAGCTTAATTTGTGTGTAAACCAAAGACAAAGAATTCTCTTAAGCCCCAAAGGTTTCCTCTGGGAAATCATTTATAATTCTATTTTTAATCTCTCTTTCGGTGCAGATATTATATCATGATGAAATCCATACTACTCTATCAATTCCCTCACCCTTTTTTTTAGTAGAATAAGTCCATTACAGAGTTTTTCTTACTAGTTGCCTATAATTAAGCTGTCTCCCATAAACTGGCTGACATTAACGTTGAAGCTCAGTAAAGCTCCCAGGATAATTGATCATTGGTTCGATTTTTTTCTGAGTTTGGAAACTATGGAGACTTAACTCCGTGGCATGGACAAAACAGCAGTGTTTTAAATCCTTCGTTTCTGCATACTTACATCTAAAATTGACCGCTTTGTATTACCTGATTAACTACATCTGAATTTGTTCCGTATAACTCATATATGAATGGTTTTCAAAAAGTGGATTTAAAGCTTAAACCTGATGCTAGTGGAAAATGCAACTAACCTCCATTTCTGGCAAATAACACCCTATCTTGCAAGAAGCAACAAATAAATTGATGCATGTATTACTGATACATGACAGCATTGAGGATCCATTTTTCCCTACAGATTATCTGGGAATTGGGGTCACTGAGCTGTCAAACACATTCTCTGCCTGTTTGGGAACTACCAGCTAGTAACTCTTTATGGCATTCTCTGCATGTTTGTTCACATTTCACAATACTTTTCCATATTCAAGAGAGCATTTTGTTTCCCTCTGTTCATTTCAGCTCACCTGACAGCAGCCCTCTAGGAACTCAGCTGTCTGCTTGAGTTGCAGATGGGAGTGCTGCACAGGCAATTCCAATACTTCCTTCATATTTGGCAAAAAATACCACAGAGGGGGAAAAACTTTCTAGTTTAAATCTCCTTGACAATGAGGTCATTTTCCTCAATTGGTTAATTTTAGTTGTATACTCACAAAACAGAATAATGAATTGATAGAGGTGGAAGTGAAAGGTGGAAATACAACTGGAGTCTCTTTCACAAAATGTTTTAATGCTGTGCTTTTACAGATGCAGCAGAAAACACAGTAGATTTGGTCAGATTGGTTCAGTTTATAAATGCTGTAAAGTTTTTTTTTTCTGGTGCGGCCTTCATTTCTACAGAAACATCTCAAAGATAAACATGATTTTATTTTTAAGAGAGCCCAAACAGAGACACAAGAATTCCTTTATATCATGTTGAAAAGCTTCTTTGGCAATCTGTGATGTTCATGAATATCAGTTATACAATTTGGGTGAAAGGAAGAGCATTCAGCTCTTCAGCAATCTGCACCACTTCAAATAACACTAGATTGTGTATATGTGTGTGTATTTATAAAATCTATAGAAAATGTATGTGTGTGTGTGTGGGGCGGTCGGCGGCGGTGGCTGGCGTTTCGGTGGGGCAGTCGGCGGCGGCGGCTGGCCTCCCCGGGCGGGCTCCCACACCCCGCCAGCGGATGGCACGCCTGGTGGGGCGTGACATGCGGCCCCCTCTACCACGGCTCCTCCTGGAAGAGAAACAGATACACACTTAGCGCCACCTGTCAATGCCCCTGGCTTGTCCGGGTGTTCATGATGAAAGGTCCGGACTAACCGAGGGGCGTGAACGTCCTGCTCCCCCACCCAGGACGCCTCGGTGAGGGGGTACCCTTTCCACCGGAGTAGGTATTGCACCCTTCCCCGGCGGACCCTGGAATCCAGGACCTCCTGCACCTCGTACTGCGACCCGGTGACTGGTCCCGGTGCTGGTTGTGGGGGCCCGGCTGCCAGTTTTAAGAGACTCCCGTGAAACACGGGATGCACTTTGCCCAGGAAAGGGGGCAATCTCAGGTGGACAGTCACCGGGTTGAGTACCTGGACTATTTGGAACGGTCCAACGTATTTAGGACCCAGTTTCTTACAGGGCACCCGGAGGTTAAGATATTTGGTGGCTAGGTAAACCCAGTCCCCCACCTTGAAGGCCTGATGCTCTGCCCGTTTTTTATCGGCCTGTGCCTTTGCGGCCGCCTCAGCCTTGAGCAACGCCTCTTTAACCCTTCCCCAGAGGCCTGCTACCCGTGTTGCCCATGCTTGTGGGGTGTGTGGAGTGACCGCCCCTTGGGCCCACTCGGGGATGGGGACAAACTCCACCCCATGTACCACCCGAAAGGGAGTGAACCCAGTGCTGCTGTGCACGGTGTTGTTGTAGGCGGCTTCCGCAAACGCCAGGAGGTCCACCCAATCGGTCTGCCGGAATGATACGTAGCTACGGAGGTAGCGTTCCATCATGGCGTTCGCTCTCTCTGCTGCTCCGTTGGTGCTGGGGTGGTACGCCGAGCTGAGGCCCTGGGAGGTTCCAAGGAGCTGAAGGAAGTTCCGCCAAAAGCGCGCCGTGAACTGCACCCCCCGATCCGAAATTATACGCTGTGGCACCCCGTGCAACCGGTACACGTGTTGGATGAACAGTCGGGCGAGGCGTTGGGCCGACGGCAGGCCCCGGCACGGAATGAAGTGGGCCTGCTTCGAAAATAGGTCGATGACAGTCCAGATGACGGTGTGGCCACGATTATCTGGGAGGTCAACGATGAAGTCCATAGCCAGTACCTCCCACGGCTGTGTTGGGTCGGCCACCTTTTGCAGCAGGCCCATTGGCTTCCCCACCCGTGGCTTAGCAGTGGCACATATGTGGCAGGCCTTTACATATGTTTCCACGTCCGGTTTCATCCGGGGCCACCAGAACTGCCTCCGCACCAGATGTAAGGTCTTAAGGAATCCAAAGTGTCCGGCCTGCTTGGCGTCATGGCACCGTTGGAGGACAGTATGTCGTAGGGCCTCGGGGACATACAGCTTGTCTCCCCTCCAGGCCACCCCCCCCAGTGTCAAGAGACCCGGGTGGTCCCGCAACCAAACATCGTTCCGTACAGCTGCTTGTAGGTCCGGGAGCACCCCCTCCGCCACTGTACAGGGGCCTGCTCGTTCGGGGGTTTGGGTGTATGGCGGCACGATTGCTTGCACCACTTCGTCACGTTTGCTGTGGTATTGGGGCATACGTGACAAAGCGTCCGCAAGGAAGTTCTTCCCACCGGGTACGTACTTGAGGGTACCGGGCTAATCAGGCTGACTTACTGTCACACCGTCCGTTGAAGTTTTTTCGGTCTGAAACAAGGTCAGCACTGGGAGTGGCTTGCTCCCAGTGCTGTAAATAGAGGTGCCACGCCCCAGCCTCCCGCCCTCCGCCCTGCCCTGATTAAAGTTCCTTCAGTCCAACCCCGCCCCTCCCCAGAGTTCGTCATGCCCCACTGCCTCACCTGGTCTTCCTTCCCAGCCGCTCCCTGGCCACCAAAGTCCCGGGCCGGTCCCCACGGATGCTCCGGCATTGCCGCTCCACCGCGGTGGGTAACAGCTGGCTGGCGCGACCCCTCCCCCACCGCAGCCTTCCTGGCCTGGCCCAGCCCGGTTACGGCGTCCTTGGCCCCTCCGGCGCTGTTGGTGACGGCCCGGCCTTGCGCAGCGTCACCCGGCTCCGCCCCATCGTACGGCACCTCCAGCACCCCTCCGCCGGCTGTCTTCGGCGGTTCGGGTTGCTTTGGCCCTGGCATGACGGCGGAGAGCAGGCAGGAGGGGGGAGGCGTCGCCGCTGGATCCCCGGCGGCGAGGCGTGCGGGCCGCTGGGCTTCCGGGTATGTGCTGGGCCGNGTTTCGGTGGGGCGGTCGGCGGCGGCGGCTGGCCTCCCCGGGCGGGCTCCCACACCCCGCCAGCGGATGGCACGCCTGGTGGGGCGTGACACCGAGGAGATAACAAGGTTGACAAGCAGAGGAGAAGGAGGAGGAGGAGTGATTCCAAAGACGCACTTGACAAGCAACCCATGCGCACTTGACAAGCAACCCATGGGCGCACCTGACAGTGGGACAAGGGGGGAGTAAGAGACAAGAACAAAGGGACAGCCAACCCCCAGAGGTTTACACACGTGTAAGGAAAGTAACAGGATTGGTAAACGGGGGAATGACACCCGAAATACACACGATAAGCAGTTTTGCAACATGGAGACAAGTTAAGACTAAGGGGGTGGGGAAAGACGAACAGGAGCAATCTGACAGCCAATCTCCAGGTGCTCGCATATGCATCAAGAGAACAATAACAACTAGAGGGGGGAGAGCAACTTTAGAAACGGCCCCTTTAAGAACAACACGGCCGATGCTAACGAGAGGACCAATGACCCGATTGAGGGTCAAGGTGCAGAGGCAGCCAGTCACATAAAAACGGACTCCTAGATCCAGCATTTTATACTCTGACGATGTCGGCAGTGTGGCCAATGAAAGCTCAATACTTTTGTAGATTAAACAGCTTTGTTTATGATTTTATTCTGGTGATCGTTTTTTATCTATTCCTTGTTTATATATATATGTGTGTGTGTGTGTGTGTGTGTGTGTGTGTATACATACACACAAAATATATAAATATAATATATATAAGAAGGCATGCATCTTAGTTCCAATAGACTACACTGTTGCACTGATCAGCAACAGCCATATTTCAAGCTCAGCCCTGTCTGGTCAATATGCCTACCATCTGGGCTGATTATTTTCTTGAAAGTTTCACTTTGCACACATCTGTGAAAGACAATCTGGCACATCACACTCAAGCTGTCAAAGTGTGTGTGTATAGAGACACTTCGATTTATCATTACAGCTTCCCATTGTTATTTTTTCATGCTGTTATTATGGCTCTCTGATGTGCAAAGAACAAAGCCTACTATTTGTCAAGGAAAGTACCAGGAGAATCAAAAATACAGCAGAGAAAAGACCCAACTAAAGGCCAAAACTGGAGTTGAGTATGAATGCTGAATTTCAAAACTGTATATACCGTGGTGGTTGCCAAGACCTCAGTGGTATTTAAGATAGGCTGAAGATCAGCTCTTTAGTTAGGTCTTTATAGGATTTTAAAAACTGGTGAGCAGTTGAAAATGTAGACATTGTGCAAGACATAAAATTACTGTTATCTCCAGCTGCAAGGCTATGCTCAGCAATACTTTTGAGCAAGAAAGACCATTTTCAGGAGTATAATAATAGAACACAAAGGTCCATTTGCAGAGTGGACTAGTAACATACCCATTATTACTATATCCTCCACTGCACTTTGCTATTTATTATGTTTTTATCCAATTGCTATAAATAAAATGACTCTTAGCTGTTTACACAATATAAAACAGTGGTTCTCAACCTTTTTAATGCTGCGACCCCAACCGGTCGTAAGTCGAGGACTAAACCGGTCGTAAGTCGAGGACTAAACCGGTCGTAAGTCGAGGACTAAACCGATCGTAAGTCGAGGACTACCCAAGCGGACGTAAGTCGAGGACTTTCCCTGCCCGGGAGCGCCGCGCATGCGTGGTTCCGCCCCCTGCGCCGGCCGAGGCGTATCTGGCAAGCGGCAGAGACGGAGCAGGCCGACCACCAGCTGGCCCAGCCCAAGGGAGGTAAGGCACCCGCTGGAAAAGGGGAAAAAAATGGTGGACAAAAAAAATGGCGGACAAAAAAAATGGCGGACAGCCTTGCTTGGCGACCCCCATGAAATGGTCGATCGACCCCAAATGGGGTCCCGACCCACAGGTTGAGAACCACTGATATAAAACATCATAAAAATACCCACAGTATAAATTGAAAACAATTAAGCAAAATCATATCATTTAAAACTAACCTCCACAATTAAATGGATGGTCAGATCTAAGCTAAAATATTTTATGAAACAAACTCTGACATGCGTTGCGAGACGGGATGCAGGAAGGCAGAGCTCTGCCTTCCACGCCTGATTTCGCCCTGCTGGGGGCCCTGAAAAGGGCCTAAAGTCACCCCGAGGAGGTGAAGAAGGATGGGTGCGTTGTTGATCAAACGGAGAGATGGCAATATCTCCATTTGGTCAAAGGAAAGCCCTCTAAATTAGCTGCTGACAACCGAAGAAAAAAGCGTTAATTAGCACACCGTAAACAGATGTTTTGACTAGATGAGAATATTGACCCTTTCTTTACTATTTTACAACTGAATTTCCTGGGAAAGGCTCCCAAGAAGCTTAAAGTGAATGGAAGCGGCATTTTAATTTTTTTAGGGGGGACAGAAATGTACAATACTGAAGTGAAAGTAATACAAAGCTACAGTTTTGATAAATCTGAGAACTGACATAAATTGTTAAGATTTTCTCTTTGGAAAAAAAATTATTGAGGTGAAATATAAGAAATCAACCCTTTGTTTTAAGAGTGGAAAATGGACGTTGAATGACATCTAGTGGTTGATTTGAGTACAGCACTATAACTAGCTCTTGGCTGCTTGGTGAATTTCAGCTTAAGGGAGAATAGCTGGCAATAAAGGAAAATATTTTGGCATAGCTATCATCCTGACCTTCTTGGACTATAAATACCTACTGAGCTTGGACTTTTAATCTCAAGAGCTAGTGGGAGAGAAAGAAAAAAATGACTTTTGAATACATCTGGCTACAGGGAAGTTGAACATTTTGAACACTTGGAACATTACAATCGTGCCTGACTGATAATTTTCAGGATATTTGAGACAAAGGATTACTATAAAATATTGCTATTAGGACTGGATTATAAAGGCTATATATAAAGACCAGGGTAGAGGAAATTTTGTTCAACTCTTACTGAGACTGGTGATACTAGAGGATTTCTAGGAATGATGCCTTAAGAAAAAAAAATACCTTTCAGAAGGAAATACTCTTATGCTACAGCAAATTCATCAAACAATTGTTGCACACAAAGAGAACATAAAAAGAAACCATAATGAAACTAAAAATAACCTAGATGATATAAAGGACCAAATCTCCAAACTGAAACTACAACTGGAAAGCTCCCAGACAATGGCTACAAAGTATGAACAAATAAATCAGAAATTAGAGGGTGAAGCAGAAGAAATAGACCTAAAGATGGAGGAGATAGGAGAAGGGAAATATGGAGTGCCATACACAAATAAAATACTTCAAGACCTATCTATAACAATGAAAATACAAAAGACCCTTTACTTCTTTCTCCAAAATACACTTGATGACAAGGAAGAAGATTCTAGAAAATGGAATATAGAGTGGGCAGGGGAAATGTCTAGGGAATGTGGGTAGGTGGAGTTCCCCCCCAAAAAATACTCTACCTAAATTGTCTGCCTCATGCCAAGCAGCTTGCACAAAAATAGAAAGAAAATTCTTGGGCGATTTAATTGCTCTGGCCTGGAAAGCTGCTTGGCAAAGAAAGAAAGCGAGTGTTAGACTTAAAAAACAGAGGATTTGATCTATCAGAGGGGGCACTATATATACTTGTTTGAATATGATGAAAAGAACAGATGACCCTTAGATATAACTAGATTTTTATAATGGAAGATATGATTTAGAATTAAAATAGCATTTTTCCCTTTTTTATATGGGAAATTTGATAATAAGAGGATTGGTATGAATAATTTTTTTAGCTATATAAATGTAATTAATATTGAGAAAATCATAACTGACGAAGATATTTTAAATACTGAAATCAAACTTTAATAAGAGCACGAAAAACAAGATATTGACTTATGAATTGATATTATTGTTACTTCTATAATATTAGTAAAATATGATGAAGATTATATATAATTTTGTATACATCAATAGTATTAAGAATTGTAATTGTTTAATGAGGGGGAAAGGAAAAAATATGGGGAAGAAAGGAAGATCAAGGAAAAAATACTGGATTGTGCAGTACTGAACAGATTTATATTGAAGAAATTAATGTTAAATATGTGAACGCAGACAACATGTTGTTTACCAAGCTTTAAAGATTGTAATTTTTTAAAAAATTAATAAAACCTATATAAAAAAAGAAACAAACTCTGACATAAATTGAATGCAATCAGCAAGAAGGTCAGTCTGATTTCAATTGGAAGACTTTGAGGAGGCCAGCACTGCTACTGAAAAGCAACACCTTTTGAGATAAGATAAGATAACCTTAATTGTCATTTTTTTTACTGTGGGCACAAAAATGAAATTTAATTGCCCACTCTAGACCCACATCCCTACATATACGTAGCAAATAAATATTAAATATTGTCCATCTTGAATATACCTGTATAACGGAAGGAGGAAGCTTGAGAGTTCGCAAGGTTAATGCTGTGTGGAATGAAACTATGGCTGAATCTGGATGTTCTGCTTCGGATACCACGAGGCCTCCTCCCGGAAGGTAACAAGGAAAACAGGTTGTGAAGAGGACGTGTAGCATCCCAGATAATCTTACAGACCCTGCTCAAGCAATGTTTCTGTGCTATGTTCTGGATGGGAGGGAGGGAGCTGCCAATGATCTTTTCGGCTATCCTCACCACTCTCTGCACTGCCTTCCTGTCTGATGTTGTATGACAGGATGCTCTTGATTGTCCCCCTGTAGAAAGTGGTAAGGATAGGAGAAGAAAGTTGTGCTTTTCTCATGCGACGCAAAAAATGTAGGTGCTCCTGTGCCCACTTCACCAGTGTCTCACTGTTGAGCGATCAAGCCAGCCTACTTGTTAACTGCACACCCAGGAATTTGATGCTGGTAACCATCTCCACAGGTGAATCATTAATGCACAGAGAAATGTGGCTGTGCCTGTCTTTTCTGAAATCGACAATGATCTCTTTGGTTTTCCGGTATTTAAAACTAGGCTGTTTTCCTTACACCAGTTCATCAACCCCTCAACCTCCTTGCAGTAAGCACCCTCATTGTCATTTTAACTTCAGCTCATTTTGATTTTCACAAATGGAGAACTATAAGCAGTTTCTTCTCTGTTCAAGTTGGAGTTAACAAACCTGCAGGTACTTAGGTACTGAACTATAATGGGGTTTATATGTCAAACCCAGCACTTTAATTGCAGCTAGAAGTCAATCAGTAGTTCAAGGATAACATGCTCCTGGCAACACGTGTAAGCTAATACATGGGCCATTGCATTTTACAGTAGTTTTCAGATGCAATTTGAAAGTAGTCCCATATAGACAGTGCTGCAGTAGTCTAAGCAGATGGTAATGACGACATGAGTTATGTAGCAAGGTTCTCTTGCACTCTTGGTATACCAGCTGAAGCTAGGCAAAGGCCCATGTAATCATGTCTTCTAATTATTGTTTCAGCAGGAGCCCTCCTTTAAGATAGTGCCTTCCCATTAGAAGAAAGACTGGCGTTAGCACAGCCTTAATGGACAAACACTACTGTCTTTCCTGGGTTCAACTTCAGATTGTTCGGCTCCATCCAGACCCTGATGTATTATTGGCAGATCTATCTCCTACTCAGTTTAGCAGGATGGCTGAGCTGGCTCACTCCTTCTAAAACTTATCTCCTTTGAAAATAGTTCACATCTCATTTATAAAGGATGGGGAGCTCTTTACAAGTGGATAAGGTGCAGGGTGAGGAAGAAGGATCTTTTCCATTGTGACCTAGTTTGCACAAATGTGGCAGAGTGTTAATGGTGATGTGCATTTGAAGCACAGTACAACAAACATCTCATTAGAAATAATGGTTAAATAATTAGCTGTAAATCTGAATGTGAGTGCCCTCAATTCACCCAATATTTCAATAAGATTCGTATACTTGCACCCTTCTGGATCTTATTAATCATTCATAACAACACCCATCAAAATTTGTAATGAGAGAAAAGTATTGCTACCAGTGCTGGCTGCTTGTGAAGCTCCAAGTGCAGTTTGACAAAAGATGCATTATCCTCAATAGACGAAAATATCTGTAGCTCAGGGTTAAACTGTGAAGTCCTTGGTGCTTGGTTGTTTTGTTGCAGATGTTCATTACTGAACTAGGTAACATTATCAGTGCTAGGAGGGAGTGGGATTTGCTGTCTGTTTATATACAAATGGCTTGTATAGTTGTGGTGGTTCCTTGATTAAGGTGTTGTTTACTGTTTGATTGTCTGAGTTGGTAGTTCCTTGATTGTTTACTTACCTAGACAAAAGAAAAGTATTATTTGCCATCAAATCCGAGGAAAATAACCAGAGCAGCTTATTTGTAATGAAATCTAATTCATCTGTGTTGCTCGGTGCTGGTATCTTTGCTAGTAGATTCTTGACTGCTTGGATCAAAGTAAGTTTTTTTTTCCCCATGGAACTTTTCATATCTGACTAGATTACTGTCCACCACCATTTCTGGCTGTCTGAGCTTAAAATAAAAAAAATCTGTTCAAGACTTCACCCCCCCACACCCACCCACTTGTGTCCCAAAAAAGAAATTGGGAAAATAAAGATGATTTCTACATCATAAAAAATATGCAGAAAAGTAACAATAGAGGAGTTTTCACTTATTTTTTTTACATCGTGAACAATCTACTAGTTAAATGCGGTTTAACTAGTATCTGCTATCTTTGGAGGCTCTTTAGAATCAACTCAGTATTGGATTCAACAAACACAGATATCTTCTGATTCTGTGGTATCATAAGCCAATTGTTCAGTTTGTTTCTATCTAGTAGATTCAGATTAGACTTGTATCAACTGAAATTCCTGTTGCGACCATGTGTCTCTGTATAACTAGTAACAGTCTTGTTCCTCAAAACCCGTTTCTGGTTATCTGTTCTCCTCTGAGATTGAATTTTAAATCTAAAATTGGAAATATGCATATCAGTTCTCTTTTCACCTGGCCAAATTCCAGTTTTGGCTGATAAAAAAGCAGGTGTATTCCTGGAGCTGCCAAAAAAGCAAATTATAATAAGAACCTATAGTCAATAAAGCTCAATAGTCACAGATACAGTGGTGGGATTCAGCTGGTTTGCACCAGTTCGGTAGAACTGGTAGCTAATTTTTTTAATAATATATTTTATTGATTTTTTTTTAACATAGTCACCTTAATATTTGGTAAACAGTGCATTGTCTGGGTTTACATTTAAAAATCATTCACTAACACTAAATTTCTATGATCTATATCCACATAATAGCTTTACTTGATTTCCTGTTTTTCCCATAATGTTCTCTTTTGCCAACCTTAAGTTAATATAATTCTTGTTGTTTTGGTAAATAACAATTGGGTATAAATTTTTTTCTTATATTTCTACAGATAATAATCACATCAATATAATATTTCTTTTCTATCTAGTCATTCTGGTTGTCTCATCATAGATCCTGTTTACAGTTCTTGTTTACATTTGTTTTTCCCACAATGTTCAAGACATTCTTACTGCTTAAGATTTTCTCAAAGTTAATTATATTTAAATATTTAAGTCTATTTTTCTCATGTAAGCCATCCCAATACTTTTACCTTTCTTAAGGAATAAATAAGACTAAAAAAAGAAAAAAGAAGAATAAAAATAAAAAAAAATAAAAATACAGTATCCTATTTAAAATACATGTTCCTCCTAAGCTAATACATATTTATTTCCAAAAAAATTCTGTTCTTTTTTTACCATAATTAAAATATGTTTAATCTTTAAATATTCCATTTAATAAATCTAGTCATCTCTAGTCTTTTAACTCTTATTGAAGACATTTTTTATCCATTGTAGTTTTCTTAAAGTCAATCACTTTAAATATCTAAAACATTTCCTTTATATAAGCCATTTCAACTCCGAGACCGCCTTCTGCCACAGATTGCCTCCCACCGGCCGATACGCTCCCACAGAGAGGGCCTCCTCAGGGTGCCGTCAGCCAGACAGTGTCGGCTGGCGACCCCCAGGGGGAGAGCCTTCTCTGTCGGAGCACCCACCCTCTGGAACGAGCTGCCCCCAGAGATCCGGGTGATCCCGGATCTCCCCTCCTTCCGC
>NW_015386388.1:5890751-5900950 GCF_001527695.2 Protobothrops mucrosquamatus
ATTATTTTTAATCTTTTTAAATTTTGTATTGTATTATATCATTGTTTTAAACTGGCTGTAAGCCGCCCTGAGTCCTCCGGGAGAAGGGCGGGGTATAAATTTAATAAAATAAAATCAAATCAAATCTTTTATGAGAAGAGAGAAGAAAAAGAGAGTACTATGTTACTTGTCGGGCTCATCCCTCTTAAAATAAAACTCATATCCAAAATCTTTCTATTTCTTTAATCATATTCCAACAGATGTTTTTTTAAATATTCTCTCTGAAAGGTCCCATTGTCTATTTTCTTAATTTTCACTTTAGCCTTTTTCTTTTGCCCAGTATCTTTCTTAATCAATATGTTCTGCTGAATCAAAGAATCTTTCTATATTCTTGTAGATGTTACCATAGATATAAAAGGTAAGTCAAGTACAATATCTTTGTAAGATGCATTTGTCCTTTCATGTTTGTTGAAAATCTTTTTCTTTCTTTTTTTCTCTGTTTCTCTTATCATTTCTTGTCTCTCCAGTTCTCGTGGTGTTCCTGACATCTCTGCAGTCCATTTTATCCAATCTTTTTTCTTGTCCTCAAATTTGTTTTGTGGTCTTAAAGTATAAGTTGTCTTTTCCAAATCCAATTCTTGTGAATTTTTCCCCACTTGGGTTAAATCATACTTCTTTGTTTTGTTAGGTTCCATCTTTAAGTCTCTATCTTCGAATTTGTGTTCAGTTATCTGTTTTATCTGCTCCTTCTCTATTGTTTTCTGGGAATTTTTTTGTTGTAAAGTTAAGTTGGAGATGAATTGATTTATATTTTCAAAGTTATTTTGGATTTCTTTGTGGTTTGAAATCATTGTTGTTTGAATTAATTGCAGCATATCATATATCTCCTCTTGAAAGATATTTGCTTTTTCTTGATAAGTTCTTTCCGCAAGTGTCTGATTTTCCATGTTAGCCAAGAATCAAGGTTTTCTTTTCTCTGCAAATAGCTTTGGAGTTACAGTTAAGTAGATATTTGTAATCCAGAGAGTTCAAGAAAGTTTTTCCCCCTGAAGTTTATAATTCTCTCTTTGTCTGCAGCCCAGATTGTTTTATTTTTTGTCACAGCTGTTCTCTATTGTTAGAGTTTTGAAGGTCACAAGCACAGAATTGTTTTTTTCCAGATTTTGCCAAGTCCTGTTATGAGAGCCATAGCTATTATAGTCTTCATCCACCACTAGATGTCAGCACCAGTTTATTTTTAAATTTTCAAAATAAACAGTTGTCTTTAAAATGCGAATCTTAACCATTCAGCAATGTCAAACTTATCCAAATTTAGGTTTTATATTCATTTCATTTCATTTCTATGTGTTTTGGTCCTCCTTAAAAGGTTTAATTTGCTGCTTCTGTTAGTAAAACGGTGGAGCAAAGATCCCCCTCTGTCACTTTCGGAGGTTTTTTGCTTTTGGGGATTTTTTTTTCCTTCAGGAAAGTTAATAAGTAGGATAGAGAAAATCGATGTTTTACCCAAATTCAAATGCACTGTTTACAATCAGCTTAAAGTAGTACTTTTTGACTTTGGTTGCTTGTAGCTTGGGCTAGACTCTGAAGTTAGGCTAGCCTTTCTCCTGTTGGTTTTTGGAAGGCTTCTCCTGGACCGATCGGGTTGACCACCATTTCTCCGTGGTCGACAGAACTTCCTTCCTTCTTTGCCGCCTCTTCAGGGTGACCTCTGGTCCATTTAGGGTCCCCTAACAGGAAAAAAAATCAGCCGAAGGGCACCGAGCCCCGAAATCCCTCAGCTGCTGTACTATTGCGAAAAACCAGAAGTCAGAACTGGTAGCTAATTTTTTGTTGCCCAGGCCCAGAACGAACTTCTGGAAGTGGCATCCACACAGAGAACCGGTTATTCACGTATTTGAATCCCACCACTGCACAGATATATACTTTTTCTCCAAACTGATGATGGCCAGATGCACTATAATGCAACTTCCATCATTCCCAGGAGAGGGGCTACTAATCATCCTTGTTGAGATAGATGGGAGACAGACTGGGAAGGCTAGTAAAAATTACAAGCCTAAAATGCATAAAACTATTTCAGGACAGAGGATAAACTTTCCGGACCTTTTCATTTTGAAATGAACAAATTCAAGTATTTTCCTCAAAAACCAATTTAAAGTTTGTTTAGAAACTTCACCTATAACCAAACACAAGTGATTTTCATTTATGTACAATTCTTATGGTGAGAGTCATTTGACAATGAGTTGGGCAACATACAGTATACATTTAATAAATAAATAATGTAGGCTCTGCCTTCTTTTTTCTATTTTTCCAATGAAAAAGAAGGGAGTCACTGAAGTAAAATTCAAATGTTCCTTTTTTAAAGGAACTTCTAGAATGGCCATTAATCAACTGGTATACTCTGCAAAGTTGGCATTTCCTCTTTCCTTTGCTTCTTTATTTGAGATCATTTTGTACATTACAGGCTGTTTCAAATGAATAAAAAATAAATAAAAAAGAAGTCCCCTATGTAAAGAATGTTTCTGGGGGATCTTCTAAAAAATAAATCCTAAACTGATGCCCCTTACCTAGTGCAGAAATCCACTAGTACAGCATTCCCGAAATATGACTATCTGGCTTCTGTCCAAGTACAAAAAGCAAATCCATAAATGAGATTGGAAGATTAAATTCCTATTAATTTTACAGAGGAACAATAGCCCCCTTCAGTCAATTAAAAAACTAATGTAAACTAAAGACAGTGACAACTGAACTCCACTTGCGCCAACCCACATTTCTCATATTGATGGTTAATTCCTAAAAAGCAAAAAAACTGCACTTTGATGATGTTGAATGCATTCACTACTGCAAATGTCTACCTACATGAAGAAGTTACTAGTATGTCAAGGTTTTCAAAACATAATAAAAAACAGAGGATAGGATGGAAGAGTAGCATCACATCAAACAGGCCATTCTGTGCAGTATACTCCTCTTACAGTCTGTTCCAAAACAGCAACATTTTGACAAGCCTACTTCTTATCTTTTCTCCTTCAGGTTACTATGTACCATAAATCTGTGATTTCCGACTGCCTGAATAACCGAAGGTGTTGTAACCAACTATATTACACTAGTACAGTATTTTTAGCAGAGCAGATTGTGCTCACAGCCAAAATCCAGAGGCCATATGCCCTGAAGTAGATTATAAAATATCTAGGACAGAAAGAAGTTGTTCCTGGACCCCTAAGGAGAACTCACCTGCCACTTCTGAAGACTAAGCATGTGGCTTCTTGATCTTCCTGCCAGAAACCCAAACGATAACTATGAATAGACATCCGGGCATGACTAAATACCATTTTCTTGAACTCTGTCCTTTGATGCTGAATGGGGAAACAGGCTAGGAAAAGGCCTTTTATTTTCTTTCTTGGCTGTGGCCTTTTACTGAGGACACCTCATGTTCGAAGGAAGAATGTAGACCTGCGAAATGTAATTTTATGCTTTTTCCATACTTTCTGGAAAAAAGAAAGTAGATTTCTTCTTTTAGATCCCCAAAGAAATTCGGCAAGGGAAGCCTGGGATTTTAAAAAATCTGGTTCTCATTTCATTAAAATTCATTTTTGTGTTTTATTTCAAAGGATAAAAGAGATTCAATAGAATCTTCTGGATGCATTATGGTGTACTTTCTGTTATTTGGTTATGAGATGATAAAGGCATTCCTAAAGTAGCCTACAGTCTGCATTAAAATACAGAAGAAAATATCGGGAATGAGTATTACATGTTTTTGGGAGGGCCCAAAAATCTGGCATGATAGAAAAAAACAGAATGCATAACAAGAAACAACATCAGGGCTTTCCTTGCCATTGCCTGCAATACAGTAGGCTACAATGCAAAATTCTCAAGTTTGTTTGAATAAGGAAGAGACATATAAGTCTTTCATAGAGGAAAAATGCTTCTCAGTAATTGCAAAGCAGACACAGCAATGTTTGAAACTACTCAGTTCTCAATTCCCATCACTTTCTGAAAAGAAATCTACAGATGCTTAACCTTATTTGCTTTCCATTAGAAGTTCCTTGTGCAGAAAGAATCCTTTGCAATCTGGAATACTGGAAATAAATCACTGTATCTAAAGGGGTCAGATGAGATCGGATGGAACTCTGTCCATCAACACAAAAACTCTCCCTATTGCTATTGTAGAACTTACTTTGTTTATTCTTTGCAATCCAATGGAATGGTGGAAAATGTAAAGAAGAAGCTTATGGTTTTTCTGACAGCACAACTCTCCGAAAACCAATTGTGATATGTTGGAAGAAGCCAGCTTAGACAAGATCAAACATCAAGATGGGCTGGATCAAGTTTGGTACAGTTGAGACAAAAAACAAAACAAAAACAAAAAATTTCCATAGTTCATTCCTGTGAAAGATGTTGTTGGGCAGTATTTCCAACTGTTTCAGTCTAAATGCCTCCTCCTGAGTATATGATCCAGAACAAAATGTATAAAATCAGCATCTCGGTGCACATGTGCACACAAGTGTAAGACAACATACACAAGGTGTTCCACAAGAGAATATGCAGATGGCTCATTGCTGATGCACAGGTTGTAAACAATCTAGAAACAATCCTTAACATGCTTTCCCTACCATATCTATGAAACTATGTGCAATGCTAACTAAATTTCATGTTCATGACCTGAAGATACATTGCCAAGCCCAAGATAATCCAAAAACATTTCTTAAAATTTTGTTGGATTTGTGTCTGCTTAATTATGAAGCAGACTACATTTACAAGTGTCAAATAGTTCAACTCCTGTGGGCAGATTCAGAGAGTTTACTTTCATAATTATACTGTTATTAACTGCTGCCTCTTTTTTTAATGCCTTCTTTCCATGAACAGGTAGTGATAATTTTTAATATTAAAGATTCTAACTTCTGAGAAGAAGTCCATCTAACAATATCTCAATTAAGATCTTAACCTCTATAATAATAAAATTAGGATCATATGCATAGAACTGCTTAATAAATATGAGTGCAATACTGAATGCAAATAAAGTTAGAATTCTTAGGTTTATCACAAATGAGGGCTGCTTGGAAATTAGAAAGGTTTCTGATGATCTGACTACCACAATTAAACATTCTGATAATTGTAGTTGATTCTTCTAGCTTGCATAACAGAGCAGGCAAAAACAGCTTGAAGCATAATTTTATGAGGTCAACAAATCTAAGAGATGCATGTTACAGCCAGCTGATCAATCTCATCTTCCTTCTAGTTAACATAAATTAAAAAGGATTATTAGACACGTTTGTACTTTACATGTAAGAAAGATTAAGAACTCTAATTATTTCTAATGTTTCTTTAAATATAAATTTAAAGTTGAAATCATAAAATTATTAAGTTTAAAGAACTTAAGTATTTTCATAGTTTGCTTACTAATTTATTGACTTTTTAAAATCTCCATCCCAGATTCCAAACTGTATTTCCATAAATGTTCTGATCACTTGTAGGAGTAACAAAGCTGAAATTTGAGGGTTTTGTACAGTGTACTCTGGTGTTCATTAAGGATATCTGTCAGCTGATTCAGCAATTTTAAGCCAGGGAAAGCACCAGGCAGGATAACAAGCCAAATGAACATATTAAGCAACACTGAGAGTTATGGACACCACTACAATGACAGAGTTGGTAGAATGCCCTTTGGTAATAACAGAGATTCTCACATATAAAAAGAGTGAGAATGAACTCCAAATAACTAGAGGTCTTTAGCCTACTATATATTGTAAAAAAGCTATTATGTCAGATTTTTAAGTAAGATACTATTTTTTTACTTACAAACTGAATCCCTGAAGCTTTTAAACAAGGTTTCTCAACCCTGGACCACTCATGCATGGTTATACTACCTAGTTAAGAAATAATTCTAGTCTTCTTGAAGGAAAACTATGTGTGATGCTAAGGATTTAATGGCTGCATTTGATTATGTTCCAAAGACCAACTTATAATTAAAATGAGAGAGGTTTCCTATGGAAAGGTACTAACTTTATCAGTGATCCATGATACTTAAGATGAACTCACTTATCAACTTTGGGGCTGAGTGTCTCTCATATTTTTCTTTATTTTATTTTGATAGATAGATAGATAGATAGATAGATAGATAGATAGATAGATAGATAGATAGATAGATAGATAGATAGATAGATAGATAGATGTTTTATTAAACTTAAAAAAAGATGAGAAAACCAATGCAAATATGACACACACCCAGTGCCAATGTTATTGTCTTATCAAGACTTCTCTTCAAACACAGGGATGGACCAAGAGCTAGACAGGTAGACAGACAAAACAACTATGCCTATCCAGCAATAGAACCCGCATTCCCTGTCTTGGATTTAACAGTCCTCCCCAGCTCTCAATAATGCTGTCATTTGAGAGAAGAAAGTCAGAAGATGATGAGGCACAGCAACTATGTCTCAGCTTCACCAAGGAATATCTGGACTACATAGAGCTCCTTTGAAGTAACCTTCTGAAAGAAATCAAGTTTGTTCAGGGCAAGTTGTGCTCCAACAAGATCAGAGCATCTGCTACTTAGGAAGCAACTGGGGCAGGGCAAAGGTCCTGGAAGGATGTAGTTTTGCCAAGGCCAAATATGACTTTCATAGAAGCTTTGCTAAGCCAAATTCCTAGCATTTGATTTCACTTCATACATTTACGTTTAAGTTCATTTACTTCTTCAGATGCTGTATCCACAGTGAGCTTGTTTTGATGCTGAACTTGGATTTTATGACAAGAGTAGCTTGATAAGTTTATTGTGGTACTAAAAAGCCAAGATGTTGTTTGAGAGTCTGGGATAGTCAGCAATCTATACCCATGAACAAGAAACTGTGCAGTTTCTTACAATACTAGAAATATTTGCAAAATATGAACCAGAGATTAACACTTCCTACTCTTTCCAATATCTCAAATTTCTCAGTGACAAAGGACTATAAGAGTTGTGCTGGACACCAATAATTTTACTGGCTTGAGTTGGGGCCAAATGGATTCTTCAACGCGTCCATTGTGGCAATCTGTGAATGTTGTCAAATATTTAGCAAAGAGAAACTGCCAATTTATTGAGAAGCCAGCTGGAGGCAAATGTTATACACATGCATGGTCATGTATTCCTTGTTCCTTAACAGATGGAAAGCTCCGCCCTTCAAATTTATTCCTGTTCATTGCTCTAAGGCAGTTTTGTCTAACCAGAGAATTACAGTTCCACACATCTGGAGACTGCCAGTTGTGAGAAATTACTTTGATGTATACCTGAGATTATAGGAAGCATTTTAGGCAAGGAAAATATAATTTTATGCTAAGATAGAATTGTGTTCCAAGATTGGTGTGACACCAATATTAGGTAAGGCAAAGTCATTTTTTCTTAAAATAAGTTGTGGCCTTTGGCTTTTCTTAGTCCAGAATTTTAAGTTTAACTGGTTTTTGCATAAGACAGGATCCAACTCTTTACAATTTTGGGAAGTCACACTATTTTTAGCCTGAGTTGTTTATCTATAAACTGAAGTGAACCATAAGATGTCAATGTCACAGATTTAAATTTCAGCCATATTTATTTTATTATTTATATTTGAGAATTTTATATAAACTAAAGATAAATATTAGCAAAAACAAGAGAAAATAGTGCAAAGAAAACAATGAAAGAAACTAGTTATGAAATATAATGATTTCCAATCTACTGTTCAACAAATTAGAATCTTATACCTCTTCACTTTCGGATGTTACACAAATCCCTTCAGTCCCTTACTGAATACCTTTTTAAAATGTGCAAATTATAACATTTTTTCTTCTTTCAGTAAAAAAGGCTATTATCGGGTTTTCAGTTTTTCAAAAAGAATTTTGTTATTTTTTTCTCAATTCAGCTTTGCCATCTCAGCAACATATTTATTTTGTTATTGAATTTGTATTCTGCTTTTCTGTTTATTCCAATCCTATATGGCTTATTTTTTAAAAAAGAAAAATACAGAGTATAAACAACAAAAAAGTGCAATCAAAACTTAACATGCCCTATTAAAAAAAGCTTACATATTAGTAAAATATGTATTTTTGTCATCTTCTTAAATCCTAGTGAAGTCAAACTGACCTCTTTAGGTAGCACAATTCAGAGTTTGGAAACTTCACAGGAGAAGGCCCTTTTCCATTTATCTGATAACTGAGCTTCTGATAATAAGGGTATCTTCAGAAGGGCTTCTCCTGGCCTCATAATCTGGGTAGAGATTTAACAGTCTTGCAAGATAATCAAAACCATTTAAAGTTTTAAAGGTCAACACCGGTTCCTTCATTTGGGCTCAGTAGGCAAATTAATAGCCAGTGCGGTTCTTTCATATATGTCTTGAAGCCTGCATAGCTAGCAATCTGACTGCCTCATTTTGCAAAGATTACTGGACAGTTTTAAAGGGCAGTCCTATGTGAAACTCCTTGCAGTAGACAAGAAAGACTGCAACCAAGGCATGAATAATTGTTACTAACATCTCAGGAGGCGATGCAGATGATTGCTAACTATAACTGTTCCTACATCCAACTACATCTGAAGCTAACAAGCTGAGTTCCCAAATTGTGAACTTAAGGAGAATATCAATCACAAGGGTTGAAGGGATTTGCATATCTTCTGGAAGGGATGTGTAGGTTATCAGTTGTATAAGGTCATAATTATTTATTGTAGAGAAGATTACAAGTCATTTCATAACTTCAGTATTTTCTTCTTTAGATTTGTCTTTCACTTTATGTAAAATTCTCAGTAGTTTTTTTTTTTTTTAGTTGATCACACGCAGTGGTGGGATTCAGCCGGTTTGCACCACTTTGGCAGAGCTGGTAGCTAATTTTTTGTTGCCAACGCCCAGAATGGACTTGTTCAAAGTGAGACAGATAGTGATATAAAAAAAGAGGTTGATTGGCTGCAGTGCTCTCCTTATGAAATTATCCCCACTGGAAAGTACTAATGTCTTTTCATGCTAGCTGAGGAACTACTTATGGTTACACTGTTTTTCATTTTATGAACCAATTCCATGATTATTGCTGCACTTGGCTCTTGTAATTATTATCTATCATAACAAAAGGATGGCATCTGGGAAAATAGACAATAGAAATGTATGTACTGCTTGGCTAAATTCTATGAAATTATATTCATGATCTGTGTGGTGCATAAGAGACAGCCCTCCTTCGCTTTTCCATCCATCAGTTGACTGAAGTTCATATGCTATTCAAATCCAGAAAGATACTTTTGTCCAGCAGATAGAACCACTCCATTCTCAAGCCTCGGTATGAAAATTTATCCAACTGTTTCCTGAGCTTCAGTGCCTCTTGCCTCCAAAACACGTATCTTTAAAAAAAAGTAAGGGTGCAAGCAAATTTGAAACACTTGTCTACCATGAAAAGAGTTGCCTGAGAAGCAAGTCATTTTGATTATTATGGGAAAGCAGAATTTTTAACTGTTTATTGTTTCTAGCCAATAATGGGAACTACTGTTTACATCACAAAGTAATACAACTGTACTCCTTGATTTGTAGGGGGAGAAGTACCACTCTCCCCTATACCTTGGATGGCTAAATCTCCCAGACCAGCTCTGTAGATTGCAAAAGGGAAGGAATGGGTGTGTTGAGAGATAGGAGCCAACATCCCTGGCATATATGAGCTTTTGAAGATGTATTTCACTCTCAGTCATCACCACAACAATGCTTAATTATTCTTGCAGCAAGCAGAATATTTATAGGTCCATATAATATCCATGTAAATAACCAATTCAGGCAGTTATGATTGTTATGGATATAAATATCTGCTGCTGGCAGCTTTCAATATGAGACAGCCAAGATGGATTGGTGCTAGCAAGTTGAAGGTTAGTTTGGATAAACACTGACAATCTCTCCCTTAGGTCTTGAGAGGCAGGACAATTCACACAGGACAAACACACCACAAAAAGAGCCATCCTGTAGATTCCTGCATTGAGTAATGAACATTCCTCCCTCTTATCAATGTAGTTGCAACCTTGATTGCTCATACAAATTCATGGTCACTGCAACATGCATAGTAGTAGTAGTAGTAGTAGTAGTAGTAGTAGTAGTAGTAGTAGTAGTAGTAGTAATAATAATAATAATAATAATAATAATAATAATAATAATAATAATAATAATAATAATAATAATAATAATAATAATAAAGTTGGAAGGGACCTTGGAGGTCATCTAGTCCAACCCCCTGCTCAGGCAGGAAACCCTATACCATTT
>NW_015386388.1:5901050-5907193 GCF_001527695.2 Protobothrops mucrosquamatus
AGCAGGTTGTTCCACTGATTAATTGTTCTAACTGTCAGGAAGTTTCTCCTTAGTTCTAGGTTGCTTCTCTCCTTGATTAGTTTCCATCCGTTGCTTCTTGTCCTGCCTTCAGGCACCTTGGAAAATAGCCTGACTCCCTCTTCTTTGTGGCAGCCCCTGAGATATTGGAATACTGCTATCATGTCCCCCCTCGTCCTTCTCTTCATTGAACTAGACATATCCAATTCCAGCAACCGTTCCTTATATGCTTTGGCCTCCAGTCCCCTGATCATCTTTGTTGCTCTTCTCTGCACTCTTTCTAGAGTCTCAACATCTTTTTTACATCGTGGTGACCAACACTGGATGCAGTATTCCAAGTGTAGCCTTACCAAGGCATTGTAAAGTGGTATTAATACTTCATATGATCTTGATTCTATCCCTCTGTTAATGCAGCCCAGCATTGTGTTGGCCTTTTTGGCAGCTGCAGCACACTGCTGGCTCATATTTAAGTGATTGTCCACTAGGACTCCGAGGTCCCTCTCACAGTTACTACTAGTATACATGCAATCTTAAAATCATCTAAAAAATATTCAAAATCTGAGCACAGAGTTTAAGATAGTGTTGTAGGAATGTGGTTTTTGAGTCTCTTTTAGGCTATCCTTACAAGTATGGGAATGTCACTGATACAGAGAGACATTTTAAAACTGAATGTTTTATAATCAATGTCCACTATATACTGGAATCATTGACGTCAGAAAAGCTAATAGTGATTTTAGCTAATGTCAGACTTTGATTTGCATAAAGTGTGGTAATGAATCTTGCTTGTAATTTTTAAAAATCTGGGACAGTTACACTTTGCACATTTTTTTCCATTTTCCATGTCCTAGATTTAATATTTGGTTACTCTAAATGACTATTTTTCTCCCCCAAGCTGAGCCTGACTCCTGAGTATCTGACTCATACTCATATATCTAACTCTAACTCATGGTCTAGTCTTCTGAGTCACAGTCTCCCAGTTTCTTGCCTGGTGTCTTAGCCACAACTATATACCAGCCCTCATCACAGCATATAGCTCTGATTAATAGATTCAAGGGAATAAACAACAGAGAATGGCTTACATTATCCAGAGGTTCAGATGCTGAGAACAGAGGAATTAAATGAAACATTGAGGTTGTGTAAAGCTTTGGTTAGCATTTTACATTTTATTCATGGAATTTATCCCTGCCTCAATCTGGATGACTCCAGGTAAGAATACATGCAGCTGTTTCCTTCAGAGCAGAAAGTTCTTGCTTCCTGGAATCTGAGATGAGGGAAAAGGCATCTATTCTGAGAAACAGCAAATCAGAATTCTAAAAAACCTTTTCTAAACCTTATCACTAATATCCAGTGATCCCAGATGTACTCCTGGATCAAGAATGAATCCATAGAATCCGGCTAAGCTTGTGAGCAGCCTTTCCCGGTTCTGAAAGTTGTAGTCCCAATGGGTCAGGGGAACACCAGGTTGCTGGAGGATGTTTATAAACCCCTGGAGGGCAAGAGATTGTACACAATGATTTGCTCTAACAATATATATGATAGTAGGAACCCTGATCTTGAAGGTTTAACCTCAGAGTTATCTCCTCCACTTTTTCTTTTCTCCAATATTCCCTGCCTTGCTTTCTGTCTCATTAATTCTGCTGCTGTTTCTAGTCAGCTGTTCTTTCAGAGCCTCAAAACATTGCAGGTTTTTTTTTTGCTCTATGTCTTTCCATTCTGGCACTGCTATTTGGACCACTTCCAGAACTGTATGTTACATTTTTTTAATTTTCAATTGTATCTCTCCATCCTTTTTCTTGCTGGATCTCACTCTGGTTTAGCATTGGCTCAGCCAGACCCTTTTCCCTACAACCAAGATGTTTAGTGTGACTTTACTAATAGCATCTCCATGGCAACCCTGCTGAACTCACACTCTTGTCCTTGGACCACTGAGACATCTGATTACCTGGGTTCCCTCCAACCTTTCCCCAAACAGCAGCTATTGCCCAGAGCATTTACATTCTCTCACACTGTTCTGCCAGCAATGGACTGAGGGTCTTCTCGGGCCTTTTTTTCTCTCCTGCAGCTATACTAATTCATTATTCTTGGTCACCTTGCTCTTAGCAGCTCATTTTGGAGAAGGTAATCACGAATTGCAAACCCTGACAGGAGACAGAGCTCTATTGGAGCAGAAATGTGGTTACCAACCTCTATTAAGCATTGCTTGACAAATGAGCCTGAGAATATATTAAAATGCTGAGAAACCAGCACTCATGTTTACCAGTGAGCTACACTAAAGTCACTACAGTGTTTAAAAAAAAATAAAAAAAAATGAAGTGGGAAGACATTCTTTCTCTTTCTCCCTCTCTTCCTCCTCCCCCCCCCTCTGCTGTTGCCTTAGTGGCAACTGCAGAGGTGACCAAAACCCACCTAAATCAGTAGGACCACTAAGTTTATGTATTTGTTTTAAAGGTGGAATATGAGTAGTCATTCCAGAGTGTTTTGCTCCAGATTCCGTAACCCTCCAAAAGGATCTATTGCTATGGCAAATGTTGCAGTAGCAATTCTGCACTCATTTTAACAATGTTTCAGAGGAAAGGTTTGGACTTCATGAAAATTCAGCATCTCTATACTATCCATAAAACATTTTTCAGATTCATGTGGAAAGCCAAAAGAAATCAGGCTATTTGTATTAGTTTAAGCAATAGGCTATATTTAAAAAAAAATGTAAGGATGTTGCTTTTTGGGATAATATATTTATTTTAGATAGAATCATCATGATAGGGAAAAGAGAAATGAGGGATGCCCGAAGTGTTAATATGTCTACATAAGCTTAATTGGAATATGGTAATTTCTAAAATAGTAAAGCTTAAAAACAGGATTTGGATTCTTATAATTGAAATGTGATTGATGACCGATTGGATTGATTGACCTTTTTTTAATAAATGTAATAATTTTAATTGGTAAAATAATATGTGGGAAATAGAGAGGGAACTTTTAAGGAATTAATCTGTGTGATATATGTATGATTTTGTTCTTGGATAATTGATAGCCCAATCACCACGTTGTTTCTTAAGCACTTTTATGTAAAAATGAAAAAAACAATAAAATTTCTTAAAGAAATCAGGCTATTTACAAAGAATAATGGGGAAATGCTGCATTTGTGTGACACATGAAGCTTTTCTTTTGAATCATTTTTAAAATGTGCACAGCCCCACAAGCAAAGGCAGGTGGGAAGGCAACTGCAGTTACTACTTCAATAGCCCCACCAAGGATATGTATCTGGTCGCAGTGTAAACAGATAGCCCTCTAACGGAGGATAAGGGCATACGATCTGCTATTTGTGGCAAACAACTTATCTGTCTATTGGTAAAAACAGACAATGCACAGACAGTATTTTCTTATCACCTGAAACACCATGGCCATCAATGGCTTTAAGTTTCAACACATTCAGCTTTTAAGATCCTAACAACAATGTAAGCTTGGTTAACACAGAATGAGGTGGTATGAAACTAAGGTATTAAATGGACTGTAATACACACTGTAGATAATTCAACACATTTGGGAAACTCATCTAAATTTAAAAAAAGTGTATTGCTGTTTTGTCAAAAGCAGAGATGCTATTTTTCCATTTGCAGATTGTTTCATAGACAGAATAACATTCAAAACAGAATTAACGAACTGCATTCTACCATTTCCTTTTCAGTAGTAGGTGCAAATCAGACTTGAGTCCAAATGCAGAAAAATCAAGTAAAGGGCATGCATATGTAAAACATCTTCAGCTTATCAGATCCAATCCATTTAGAAACCAGTGTCATTCTTAACAAGGCGGAAACATAATAGCTCCAGGCACTGTTCTTTTCATACAAAAGGTATGAATATAAGAACATTCAGTTGCATTTGCTCTACATTGGACTCTAGCCTTATATAGTAGAGTCAATGGAGGTGGTGGGGGCTGAATCTTGCAAAGTGATCTCGGAGGAGTTTGAGCTGTGGAACCTGAGGAACTGGACAGGGCCTTCTCAGCTGTTAGTTTAGCACTTGTGTTAGATCTATGCCCTTCCTAGCTACTTAAGGCTGTGCAGAAGAGGATGTGTGAATGGGTCTGGGCAATAGTTAACTCACCCTTGAGAGATTTATGAGTTGCCCTTATTCATTACCAGCTGAGTATTTTATTTACATTCCTCCATATAAGAAAAGGCAATATAATGGGAAGAGAAAACAACAGAGAACAAATTCTGATATGCTAACTTTGTTTAAACCATCTAAACAATCAGTAGTTGACAACTGCATGAGATTTAAAAAGAATGATAATGTAAATAATAATAGCAACTGTAGCAATATCAACTACTAAGCAAGTCCTGGGCACTCTCTAAAGGAAAGAGTCCCCCGGAGTAGAAAGAAAATTAATCCCTTTCTTTCACACCATTTACCTGTTAACATTTACATAGCGAAGGCTCCATATCCTGGGGAAGATGTTTATGAACAAGACAGGAACTTCTTCAACTTCAAAAGACTTCCTGGTTTTTCTAAATAACAAAACTGTATCAAATCCAGCACTTCTGGTTTTCTATGTCTGTCCACGATACTAAAGTGAAATGTCACAATAGTCAAATATTTATAAAGTTTCTGTTGGCTGGATGTTTTCATATATATATATATATATCTTCCTCTCACCCCAATGGGAATGGCCATGCTGCGGACTCCATTGGGCAACTGGTGGTGGGTTCCGGGAGAAAAGCCTTTTCTGCTGTGGCTCCCCACCTTCTAGAACAGGGGTCCTCAAACTTGGCCCTTTTATGACTTGTGGACTTCAACTCCCAGAATTCCTCAGCCAGGGCACGCTGGCTAAGGAATTCTGGGAGTTGAACTCCACAAGTCATAAAAGGGCCAAATTTGAAGACCCCCTGCTGTAGAATGTCCTGCCCCTTGAGGTGAAATCCACACCCACATTCTTGTCCTTCTGGAAGCATCTTAAAGCCTGGCTCCGCCTTTAGGCTTGGGGTCCTGTTGGGGGGATGTTTCAGGTTGAAGGTGATCATGAGAAGATTCTACCTCTACCCGCTGCATATTGCTTCCTTCCTTTTAGCCATCTTTGTTCATTTTAAACTTAGTATTTTTCATTTTAATATATTATTTTGTTGTTTTTATCTTACTGTAAGCTGCCTAGCGACCTGATAGTGAGATGGATGACATATACATTTGAAAAATAAAAATGTTTCACAAAAGGCACAAAAAAATTGTAAATGGAGAATTAATGATACTTTGTGAAATACAGAAAGAGACAAGACAAGGATACTGCTTGTCATTGTTATTCATCTCAGCTCTGAAAATAATGAATAGAGACATGAGACAAGACAAAAAATGCTGGAATGAGGATTAAAAGGAAAATATATAAATTACATGTTTTGCCAATGATAAAGTGATAATTTTTAAAAAATCCTTTGAAAATAATAGAAAGATTAAAAAGAATAGAAAAATTAAAGAATTAAAGAATTTTGATGTGTTATCTGGATTTAAAATTAATAATGAGAAAATGAAGGTCTTAACAAAAACATGAGGATGGAGGAACAAAAAGAATTCATAGAAAATGGTTTTAAGTTTGAGGAAAAAATGAAATATTTATATTACTATGATTAATATGAATTGTATGTTGTTTCAGAATAATTATGCTAAATCATAGAATGAAATTAAGGATATGCTAAGATGGGAGGAATTATAATTGTCAGTGTTGGAGAGAATTTCTGTGATAAAACTAGTATATTGCCTAAAATGCTGTTTTTGTTTAAACAATATTTATTTTGAAAAATGATGTTCCATTTATGCAATGGCAATAATATTTGTAACCTATGACAATAGAAAAAGGCAAGGGTTACAGTTAATATAAAATCCCTGAGATGCAAAGGAATGAGGAGGACTGGGACTACCTGATTTGAAACTGTATTTTGTAGCCACCAACTTGAAGTATATTAAACATAATACATTTGCTAACGCAAACAAACCTGGGAGATGGTTGGCCTACCAAATACGTAAAAGACAAAAAGCCAGACTTATATCTAAAGTTTTGGTCAAAGAGCGTGAAATTCATCAACAGGAAATGATTAAAAAGGCATTTACTGAATTTTACTCGCATTTGTACTCATCAGAAA
>NW_015386388.1:5908858-5914818 GCF_001527695.2 Protobothrops mucrosquamatus
CTGGAAGAGTAAAGCTTTACCTACAATAGAGGACTGGAGAGTGAAGGTTTCGCATCTTGCTGAAATGGCAAAGATTTCGGCTTATTTGAAGGATCACTCAAATGAACAATTTTTATCAATATGGAGAAGATGGATCGTTTATATTCAAAATAAGCATAGAATGGTGGAATATAGGTTAGGTTTTTAGATAAAAATTTTTTCTCTTTTTATACATATATATATATTTCACCTACTTATGTAGAATAATACTTTGTGGAGTTAGGGATATTAATACTAGTTTACTTTTAGATGAATAGTATCCTGGGATCAGGTTTGGGAAGTCCGGGTGGGGGGTGGGGGGGGGTTTTCAATTGTGATGTACTTGTGATGTGTTCTTTTTCTTATGTTGAAAATAATAAAAAAAAAATTTGAAAAAAAAAAGAAACTGTATTTTGTAGTCTGCTGCTTAGACTGAAATGAAAAAAATGTGTTTTTTTCTGACAATTAATTAATTAGAAGAGCACAACCTGAGGTTTGGATGGTATGACTTTTTTTGATATAATTAAAAAAAATCACTGTATTAGAAGTGTCATATTGGAATAGGGAATATATATTAATCTAGATGGTGCCTGAAAATGTATTTGTGGGTTTCAGAACAAGAATCATTTTATTAAGAATAGAATAGAATAGAATAGAATAGAATAGAATAGAATAGAATAGAATAGAATAGAATAGAATAGGAGCTGGAAGGGACCTTGGAGGTCTTCTAGTCCAGCCCCCTGCTCAAGCAGGAGAACCTATACTATTTCAGACAAGTGACTGTCCAGTCTCTTCTTAAAAAACTCCAGTGATGGAGCGCCCACAATTTCTGAATGCAAGCTGTCCTCACTGTTAGAAAGTTTCTCCTTAATTCCAGGTTGCTTCTCTCTTTGATCAGTTTCCAACCATTGTGCTTTGGAGAATAGTTTGATGCCCTCTTCTTTGTGGCAGCCCCTCAAATACTGGAATACTGCTATCATGTCACTCCTATTTCTTCTTTTCTTTAGACTAGCCAAATCCAAATCCTGCAGCCATTCTTCATATTGTTTTAGTCTCTAGGCCTTTGATCATTTTAGTTGCTCTTTGAACTTTTTCCAAGGTCTCAACATCTTTTTTATAGTATGGTGACCAAAATTGGTTGCAGTATTCCAGGTATGGTCTTACTAGGGTTTTATAAAATGGTAATAATACTTTGCGTGATCTTGATTCTATGCCTATGTTTATACAACCCAGGATTATATTACTTTTTTTGGCTGCCACTGCACACTGCTGGCTCATAGTCAAGTGATAGTACACTAGGACTCTAAGATCCCTCTCACAGTTGCTGTTTTTGAGCCAGGTCTCACCTTTGATTTTTCCTGCCTAAATGTAAAACTTTGCTTTTCTCCACATTAAAATTCATTTTGTTGGATAGGGCCCATTGTTCAAGTTTGTCAAGATCTTTTTGGATCCTGAGCTTGTCTTCTGGGGTGATGGCTATTCCTGCCAGTTTGGTATCTGCAAATTTGATGGGTTCTCCTTTTATTCCCTCCTCTAAGTCATTAATGAAGATATTGAAGAGTACTGGGCCTAAGTTGGAGCCTTGTGGTATCCCATTGCTTACTTCTCTCCATGTGGATGTAGTACCATTGAGGACTACTTGCTGAATATGGTTTGTCAGTCAGTTACAGATCCATCTGATGCTGTTCTTGTCTATCCCACTTTTTTCTAGCTTACTAAGGAGCAGGTTGTGATCTACTTTGTCAAATGCCTTACTGAAATCTAAGTATAGTATGTCCACAGCGTTTCACTGGTCTACTAATTTAGTCACTTTATCAAAGAATGAAAGTTTTTGACAAACCCATACTGGCTACTGGTTATAACTTTGTTTGCTTCTAGTTGTTCACAGATCTGTTTTTTGATTACCTTTTCCAAAATCTTCCCAGGTATTGATGTTAGACTGATTGGTCTATAGTTTTCTGGGTGTGTTTTTTTTGCCCTTTCTTGAAGATGGGAACCACATCAGCCCTTTTCCAATCATCAGGTACTTCCCCAGTGCTCCAGGATTTTTGAAAGATATGGTACAATGGTTCTGAGATAACATCTGCCAGTTCCTTCAGAACTCTGGGATGTAATCTGTTGCATCCCAGTGATTTATATTAGTCAAGGTCGGATAGGTGTTCTCTTACCTTTTTCTTGCTTATTTTAATTTTTGTTTCTAGATTGTCTTTTGCAGTAGTTTTTTGGTATGTGGGGCTATAATTTCTTTTTGTGTGAAGACTGATGCAAAGAATGAGTTAAGCAGCTCTGCTTTCTCCCTACTGTCTATTATTTCCTTACCATATTCTCTCTTTAGTAGACCTTGACTTTTTTGTTATTAATATGTTGAAAGAAACTTATTTTATTGTCCTTGATTTCTGTTGCAAATCTTTGTTCATTGTGAGCCTTTGCTTTCCTGACTTCATCTTTGCATGTTCTGGCTGTCTGCTGGTAATCAGCCTTAGTAGTAGTAGTAGTAGTAGTAGTAGTAGTAGTAGTAGTAGTAGTAGTAGTAGTAGTAGTAGTAGTAGTAGTAATAATAATAATAATAATAATAATAATAATAATAATAATAATAATAATAATAATAATAATAATAAAATTGGAAGGGACCTTGGAGGTCATCGAGTCCAACCCCTTGCCCATTTTTTGCACTTGTTCTTTTTGTCTTTCAGTTTGTAAGAGAAATCTTTGTGTAGCCATGCTGGCTTCTTCTTGAATTTCTTGTTTCTCTTTTTCAGTGGTATTGCGCTGGACTGGGCCCCTATGATCATACTCCTCAGTGTTTCCCATGCTTCTTGAGTTATGTTCCCCTTTAGGAATTTCATCCATGGAATCTTTCCTAGGTCCTTTCTGAGTTTGTTAAAATCAGCTCTTTTGAAGTTTAAGACTCTGATTAGATTATTTTCTATTGTTTGTGTTTGCATTATATTGAATTTCAGCATGACGTGGTCACTTTCACCCAAGGTCCAGCAACCTCAACTCCCGGTATCACTTCTTCTCACATAGTAAGGATTAGGTCCAGTATAGCTTTACTTCTAGTTCCCTCCTCCACCTTTTGGGTGACAAATTTGTCGGCTAGGTTGGTTAGGAATCTGTTTGATCTCCCACTCGCTGCAGAGTTTGTCTCCCAGTTGATAGCTGGATAGTTGAAGTCTCCCATTCCTACTGTGGTATGCTTCCTACATACATTTGTTAACTGATTGGCAAAGAGTCCCTCTATTTCTTCTGATTGGTTGGGTGTCCTGTAATATATACCTATGGCAATGTCACTTTTTCTCTTTTATATTGACCCATATACATTCTGGAGGGATTTTATCTTTAATCACGTGCATTTCTGTTGATATGTAGTGTTCTCTTACATATAGTGCAACTCCCCCTCCTCTTTTTGTAGATCTGTTTCTTTTGAACAATTTGTATCCATCCATCAGTACATTCATGGGTTTCGTCCCACCAGGTTTCTGTAATGCCCACTATGTCAAACCTGCCCTCATGTACTATTGCTTCTAGTTCACCCTGTTTGTTCCCTAAGCTTTGAGCATTTGTATATACGCATTTAAGACCTTTATGCCTGTCTGTGGGTATGTTTCCTGCATCTCTTGATTGTTGTTGGAGTTTTTCTTTTTTCTCATCCCTCCAAACCTCATTGTTTGATTTATTTTCTTGGGATTTATGACTGGTTTTGTGTTCTAGAGATTCTAAAGATTGGTCACCCTTCCCCCTCAATTTTAGTTTAAAGCCCTCCTGATGAATTGGGCCAGAAATCATCTCTCTTAGTAAACATATAGAGAGCTATTACAACAAGAGAATATAAGATGAAATGAAGAAAGTTAGAGTGACTAACTCCCCTGACTGCAGAGGATTTAGTTTTTTAACGCTTTTCATATGCACAGTTAAGAGAAAGACTTATGATGGATAAGAGAACATTTGGAACTGAACAGCACAAATCAGAATTTGAAGCTAAATTATGTACAAATGATGATTGTGCAGTTGCTAAAATGTATAAACTCTTGTTGAATTTGTAAGAACGAGTAAAGTAGTGTATGATAAAATGGAATTTTGGACATACTGTCCTGACAGGACAATGGGAAAAATATGTGGCTGAAAGGACTGAAATTTACATTACACTATAACTTAAAACTTGTATAAAATGATGCACCTGAAAAAAAATATCTAGAATATATAAAAGTAGTTCAAATTTATGTTGGAAATGTGGAAAATATGAAAACTCATTTTATCATGCCTGGTATATTTGCAAAAATGTCAGAAAATACAAGGTATTTTAAAGATTAATACTGAATTGAAACCAGAGTTTTGTTTTTTGCTGGAACTGATGAATAGACAATGAGCAATGAAATACTGTTTTCATATATGATAACTACTGTAAGGTTATTATATCCATGAAAATGAAAAGACTCAATAGAGGAATAGCTGGAAAATGTGGCAGAATTAGCAGAGATAGCAAAACTAACTTGTTTCATTAGAGAAAGAGCAAAACCTGCATTTATTTGGAACTGGAAACTCCTTATGGATTTTTTGCTGAAAAAAAAAAGAAAAGAAATGATCTTGTGATTTATAAGTTTGATGACTAAAAAAGATAGATTATGGAAAGAAGGAATTATGTTGTAATTATGCTAGAAAGAGAGAGGTTAAAATATAAATATAATTGTTCTTAAGAAGAACAGAAGTCTTTTTATCTTTGTACTTTTAAAAATTTATTTATTAGTTTTCTTTGCTTTCTTACATTTTTCTTTCAAAATTTCTTATCATTTTTATTCTTTTAAAAAATTATTTTATGAAAATTATATATAACAAGGAATAAATGGTGGAATGAAAACCTTTCAGAGAGGAGTGACAAAAAAAAGAACATCATCAACAGGAAAATGATTTTAAAATATCAACTTGCACCATTTCCAGACCTATTGCCTTAAAGGAGGAATTTTAAAGATTTAGTAAAATGTAAAGCACTTAGTAAATTAAAAGATCAGATTGATTAAGAAATAATTAATAGTCTTTGGTTTGGATAAGAATTAATAACTAAATAACAATTCCAAAGAGCCCATAACTGAAAGTTGTATTTAAGGTAAAAGCTATGGAATAGCCCCAGCCTAGCTTTCCTTTTCATGCCTGAAATACTTCAAGTCCTGGGATGAAACACAGCAAATTTAGTATATAATAACTATAAGCAGGCAGTTCTTTTCACATGCTGAATATTTTTTTAGGTGACTGAAGGTAGCTTTTTTAAAATATCTTGTCATTCAGACAAAAGCTTCCAGTGAGTTTAGAGATTAAAGCAAACAAAGAAAACCAAGTACATATAAAAAAAGAGATCTTCCCTCGGGTTTATAACCTAAAAGACATGGCACAAAACGGATAAGAGGGAGGAAAGAGTGGAGAACCAAGCAACCCCAGGCATCAGTTCCAGTTCAATGTTATACATAATAACTAGATGGGACAGAAACAATTCGGGGAGAGGAAGAGCCAAAAACAGCTCATTTTTCAGTGGAGCAGATGGAGCGGCCTGTTTTCCCTTTTTTATTGCAGTCTGATGGAAAAGCTGCAACAAGGTGTTAGTTAAGAAGACATTTCTATAATAATAATAATAATAATAATAATAATAATAATAATAATAATAATAATAATAATAGTAGTAGTAGTAGTAGTAGTAGTAGTTGTAGTAGTAGTAGTAGTAGTAGTAGTAGTAGTAGTAAAGTTGGAAGGGACATTGGAGGTCATCAAGTCCAACCCCCTGCTCAGGCAGGTAACCCTATACCATTTTGGACAAATGGCTGTCCAGTTTCTTCTTAAAAACTTCCAGTGTTGGAGCATTCACCGCTTCTGGAGGCAGGTTGTTCCACTGGTTAATTGTTCTAACTGTCAGGAAGTTTCTCCTTAGTTCTAGGTTGCTTCTCTCCTTGATTAGT
>NW_015386388.1:5914918-5946379 GCF_001527695.2 Protobothrops mucrosquamatus
CTTGCTTCTTGTCCTGCCTTCAGGCGCCTTGGAGAATAGCTTGACTCCCTCTTCTTTGTGGCAGCCCCTGAGATATTGGAACACTGCTATCATGTCCCCCTCATCCTTCTCTATCAATTGCAGGTCAGTTACAGGCAGTCCAGTGGTGGGATTCAACCAGTTCGTACCACTTCGGCAGAACCGGTAGCTAATTTTTTGTTGCCCAGGCCCAGAATGGACTTCCGAAAGCAGCATCCACACAAAGAACCGGTTGTTCACATATTTGAATCTCACCACTGAGGCAGCCATATAGGAATGGAGAGACAAGAAGCTAATCTGAAGAAGAAAAAGAATGGGATACTACCAATCACCTAAAATCACTTGCATGCAAATTCTGTAGTTACAAATGTGGAATTATCCACAACTACCTTTCTTTTTGGTTATTGTTGGCAGATGGAGGGAGGCAGCATTTTTGGAAGCCAGATTTGGCTCTTCAAGTCAGTTGTTATTCCTATATCTCAGCCATCAGTATGTTAGCTTTTGCATGTTAGTTTCCCACAGAACTATCATGATCAAACACTCTCCTTTTCTAGCCCCCCCCCTCTCAATTCAAGGATGTTACTAAAAACTACAAGATGACTTGGAATTTTTCATAGCACAGTAATAATACCTTTACTGTTAGAACCAGGAATGCACTGCCTAGGTTTCCAAAGTTTATATGATAGTTTTGAAGAAAAAATGATGATAGGAATATTAGGAAGGATGTACGCTACTTTGAAATGTTTTTGACATCTTCAGATGGGCAGATAGAAAGCAAAATGAATGTTAATGCAACAGTCCATACTGAAATTTAAACTGCTTAAGAATTTTTGATATTGAAGCCATTACTGCTGGTGTTTGAGCACTGGCAATGAAAAAAGCAAATTGAATAGGGGAGAAAAGAAAGTTAATAGTGGGGGCAAAGGGTACCCTTAAGGCTGTCAGCTGACCTGTTATTGTCATCTATTGCTTAGAGCTCTAACGACAAGAATGTGGAAACAACAAGTGATAATAAGTGAACTGCTCTGTTTAAACACCATAAGCCTGGATACTCTCCAAGTTGGGAACCATTTTCTTTGGGCCAAATCTTTTCGCTTCTTTCAGAAACATCTACGCTCAAGTCATTTCCTGATTTTACCTTTTGCTAGTTAAATTACTCTATGGTCACTCCTTAATCTGCCCATATCTGAATCCTCTGTAATATCAGTTCTTAGAGTACCTTGCATGTTTAACAAAATAAGAACTCTCATCCAGTGCTTCTCTAACTAGGATCAGCATACAACTAGCTTTTCCTAGGTAGCATGTAATATATACATTATCCTAAAAATATAACTATTGCTTTGGGGTGAATCTGGCAGCCATCAGTTGCAAAGCTAGAAAATGTTCTCAAACTCCTATCAGATTTGAATGTGGGAATTCTTTTTAGAATATTAATTCTATAAATTCTATAAATATACCCCAATCCTAACCACAGAATTGTTTTCAGAATAACAAGGGATGTTGGAGGTTCTAGTTGGATCTAGTCCAACACTCTGCTCAAGCAGGAGACCTTCTAACATTCCAGACAAATGGCTCTCCAATCTCTTCTTTAAAACCTCCAGTGATAGAGCATCCATAACTTCTGGAAGCAAGCCATTCCACTGATTAATTGCTTTCACTGTCAGGAAATTTCTCCTTAGTTCTGTGTTGGATCTGTCCTTGATAAGTTTGTATCTGTTACTTCTTGCCCTGCCCTCAGGCATTTTAGAGAATACACCACTGAATTTTGGTAGCTAAGACCAACTGCTAAATTGGGGGTGCAGAGGAAGCATGCACATACTAGAAATTCTGTATTTTTGAAAGGCCCATGAATATATACCCTCTAAGATGATTCCAGAGTACAGCAATACTTCAAATGTAAAGAATGGTTATTGATTTAGATGGGCTCCCATCAGGCTGCAAGAAGGAAATTCACCAGCAGTCTGTCCTAAGGAAATTTAGGAATCTTCCGGATTTTATAATCTCAGTCAATCATATATTTAGTTCAGGGTTTGTATAAATAACTAAACAAGTAAGCAAAATGCTTATTCAATCTAATAAAAACTAGTCAAACACTGAGAATTACCCACTGCAGGCAGTGAAATGTGCCCTTTGCTCACTTGCATCTTCAGTTCTTCTTCATCAAAGTATGATGCAGTGTTGATCTTTGAATTCTTATTAAATGTTCTTTTCAAGTACCAAAATAAAAAAGGGGAAAAAAATCCTCAATGTACATAAGGGAAGCTGAGACAGCCCGAGGTCCTAAGAAAAGATTGGTGGACTGGACCAAAGCATAACGCAATGGAATGGAAATGGGCTAATGGACAAAGTAAGTGTCAATAGCAGCACTTTTTCATTCAAGTGCATCAGCGATCAATTTGTGCAGCTAAAACAAAATCTCACCAAAGATGCAGCTCTTGCTTATTCTTACAGCAAAAGTTTAAGAGGAGTAGACAAATACAGTACATGGAGACAGGAGACTATTACAGAACATTGGTTATAGGCTGTTTTCTTCTGGTTATCAGAGGCTAGGTACAAACAGATGAAATATTTGTCTAGCTGAGCGTTAGGGCCTAGGCCCTAGGTCATACTCCAGATGTGATTGAGCATAATTTCCATCCTCCATGACTACTGGCCACATTGACTAAGATACAAATTGCAGTTAAAGAGTTGGAGATCCCAAGTTTTAACAAGATTGCATGGTAGGCATGGTAGAAAGGTGGATAAACGTATGGGCTAACTCTAACAAGAAAGAACCACATATAATACAGCAGGTTTATATGTAAAAACCTGGCTGAGACTATACGCCAGAGGTGTCAAACTCAATTTCATTGAGGGCCGCATCAGCATTGCGGTTTGCCCTTGGGGGGGTGGGGGTGTGTGGCCAGGGTGGGTGCAGCCTACTGGGTGGGCGTGGATGGAGTGGGAGTGGCCTACTGGGTGGGCATGGGCAGCTCTACATCATTCATGTCAAGGGTGCCTGTGGGGGCCTGGGCAGGAATGGGACAGATCTGAGGGTCTCTGGCAGAAGGGGGTGGGACCAGGGCAAGCGCCAAGGCATGGTCCATTTCTTCATTCCTCACAAAGGGTGACACCTCCCCAGCATGCACCCAGGGGGCGGGGCCGATACGGCAGGTGCTGGTTCCTTGCTGTTTCTAGACAGCCTTGTGAAGCTAAGACTGAATGCGTTTCAGCATAGATGGCCACCACAAAATTGTACATTGGCTCCCGGCCGACCTGGGCCAGGGCCAAGGCAGTGGGGGCCGTTCCCTCACTGTTTCCAGGATGGCTTCACGGGCCACATGAAATCACTTCGCGGGCCGCATTCGGCCCCCGGGCCTTGTGTTTGACATATCTGCTATACGCTTAAAATATTTTAGAGTTGTTTTCTCACTGGCAATTATGAATGCTAGTTCAATTAGCCTTTATGTTTTGAAGTATCAACTATCACATATTCTGAACATTTGTCCATGACATCACAGTATGGGACTGGCTTTAAAAAAAGTGTTTAAAAATGAAACATATTGTGTTGCATTTCTGACATACAGTATCTCTCAATGCTCCCAAGTATAACATAAAGACAACTGAATTATATACTTTTGTTTTAAAAGGTAAATTGGTTTTAAAGGCAGAATGAAAATTCCCCAACTCTCTCTCCTGCTCATCTTTAATGAGAATTCACTGATTTAACTGTAAGTCAAAAGTTAAACTGAAATAAGGTGCTTCTTACAATGCATGATGTTATAACACTTGCCACAGGCAAGATGTGATAATGTTGCCAATATGCTTACAAGGCTTTAGAGAGCATCAGACAAATTGATGGAAGATAGGTCAACTAGCAGCTATTATTCATTAAACTTATTTTATGTTCAGAGGTAATATGTCTTTACGTATCATGTTGTGAAGAGTAAAACAAGAAGTCTTGATTTCAAGTTTGCTAGCTGCATTGATCATTTAGAAACAGAAGAATGGCTGAGTTAGAAATGCAAAGCCATACAACTGTTGTTTGACTATGTCCATTCAGCCTCAATAAAAGGTCAGTGAAAAAAATCCATAAGCAAATATCTGGAGGACCAATGGGTGAGGCTATACGTTGAGCATGCCACAAAGAATGAATTTATGCCCACTTTCTTCCAACAAACAAATTTATGCCCACTTTCTTCTCTCTAGCATTAAAGAGATCATTTAACGAAAGCAATACTCTGAAGAAGGTCATGCTGGAAAATGGTGAATGCTATAGTAAGTGAATTAATATAATATTATATTGTCAATCCATTTTCTGGGTTTGCTTAGTACATTAATCTTAAGTTAAACAGTCATAGAATCATAAAATTTTAGCCCAACTCTCTGCCCAGAGCAGGAACCTTTAAACCATTCCAGACAAATGGCTATCTAACCTTTACCTGAAAATCTCCAGTAATGGCACACCCATAACTTCAGGAAGCATTGCTGAATAACTCTTAGGAAATTCTTCCTGATTTTGGGTTTCAGTCTCTCTCTGTAAAGCTTCTGTCCACTGGGTACTTGCCCAACTCTATGGAGAATAACTCTACACACTTTCCTGCAACAACTTTGCAAATACTGGAACACTGCTATCAAGTCTTTCTTTAGATTAAACTTACCTAATTCTTTTCACTAAATCACAGGATTCAGCCTCCATGCTACTCACCATCTTTGGTGTTTCCTTCGGCACTCTTTCCAGCTTCTTAGAGTCCTCCTTGTATTATAAGAACCAGAACAGCACCCACTATTTCAAGTGCAATCTGACCAGTGGGGCAGACAGCAGAACTATCATATCACATGATCTCAATGCCACATCTCTTTTCATATAGCACAAGACTGTATTTATTCTTTTAGCTACTAAGTCATGATCTGTTGTCTACCAGAATGCTGAATTCTGTCTCACAAGCTGAGCCAGGTATCACCACCTATTCTGCACTCATTCATGTCTTTTACTATTTTCACGCAGAACCTACTTTTCTCATCACTAAACCTCAGATTGCTGGATAGGTCTCAATATTATCCGGAACTGTCCCACCCCACTGGGTTTGGCCCATCCCACTTGTGCCGGCAGAGGAGGTGTGATGCGGATCCTGTCAGCCTGATCATTTCAACTGGTGGGATCCAGGAAGAGGGGCTTCTTTGCTGTTGGCTTCTGCCCTCTGGAATATCTCCCCCTCCCCAATGTAAGGTCAGCCCAACCCTCCTATCCTTTCATAAGGTTCTAAAGACCTGGCTCTGCCAGTTGGCCTGGAGCCCCAATGGGGGAACAGCACAATGGAGGGGCTTGATTGAGTAACAACAGATCCCACCTCCTCCCCTGCCCTCCCCATGTGTCCTTAAATTTTAATCTTTGATTTTTATTTACTTATGCTTTAATGTAGATATACTTTTATGAGTGTAAGCTGCCCAGAGTTACTTTATGGTAAAATGGGTGGCCAATAAATGTCTTAAATAAATAAACAAACAAATACTGAAATTATCAAGATGGTTTTTGAACTTTTAACCTGTTTTCTGAGTTGTTAGCAATCCATCCCCCTTTTTGTGTCATTTGCAAATTTAATGAGCATCTCTTCTTTTTCCTTAGCTAAGTAATTTATGAAAATATTGAAGAGCACTGGGTCCAGTGAATTATTAAAAATCTTATTCCCTGTTGATATAAAATCATACACATTAGCTATGGTTGTTAATCCGCTGTGAATTGTGGTAGTGGGCCATTCTTCCCACATTGTATGTGCTACTTTGATATGTAAAACCTACTGCTGTCTCTCAGGGCTCATGATTTGGGTTATTTTTGGATCATGGAATTCTTATTTTGCATTAATATATGTCAAGGATACCAAACCTAAGGTTTTGTTGTTGAATTAGAAACTCCAGCTAATGTGGCTAATAAGAAAGCATGCTCAAGCTGGAATTTTGTAATACTGTAGGGAACCACAAATTCTCAATTTTCTACTTCTATGATTGGGGAATGATAGAAAGGAATAATCAGTTGGATGTTAATGGTTAAGCCATGACTTTTAGGGCCAGGTTGTAAAGTGAGTACATTGAACCTCTTTCACATCAGTTGAGTAAGTGCATAAAATAGCTTAAAGCACTTTGTTTTCTATGGTCTCTAGGCCACTGGCAGAAAAGGGAAATGCCAATGACCTTTTCTCTCTAGAAAAACATAGCTAATTGCTTGTATTTCTCTGTTCATTGGGAAAAGATCCAAAATGTAATGAGATGAGAGAACATTTGCGTGCTCCTCTGGGTGACATCTCTTGCTGTCCTTATGAAGGTCAAGGGCAGCCAGAGCTGGCTTAGAGACAAATTCTCAGGCCAACACTCTCTCCTCCATCACCTCTGAGAATTTTATTTATTTTTCTGCTTTGTAGCATTTTTAAGGAAGCCATTCATCCAGCAGCACTTTTAGCATTCCCAGCAACATAAATCAAGAACTTTGTCACCTTTTTATGGCTACAACTAAGTATTGCTACCTGGTAATATAGCATCTTAAGATCATTTAAAAGAAAGTTGTGTCCTTCCTCTTTGTAAGACTGTTGATGTCTGATCCAAGATTGTTTTATGGAGAAGTTGAATAGAGGGGTCCAAATCCTACTTAGGACAAAAGAACTGTCATAAAGATTTATAAGATTAAGGACCAATTTCTGATCATAAGGAAAGGTGAAAAAGTTACTCTGCAGACCAAGATATTGGCAAAACCATAATTAGAACAGCAATAAACTACTTGACACTGTCCAGATGTTAGGGATTTCAATTCACATCAGCCCCAACCAAAACAGCTAAAAAGAAAGGGATTTTAGGAACTGTTTTCCAAAACAACTTCAATCAAGTTATTTCAAACCCTCTACTCCATCACATATACAGGATGTTAAGACATATATAGAGAACTATGGTGTGATTTATATTAATAATGCAAATTAAAGATATTTGTGTTACTTAGTCTGCAATTTGGAGCTGTCCTTGAAGATAACCCAGAAGTTACAACTGGTTCCACATACACTGGCTTCCAGTTATTTTCTGGATGAGATTCGTGGTGGTGGTTATCACCAATACACTCCTAAATGCCATGGTGCTAGTTTATCTGTGGGACTGCCCCTCTCTGGAAGTACATGCTCATCATACCAAGTTACATAGGATGCAGTGCACTCCACATTCCTTCCCTTAAATGTTGCTATCTAGTTGGACTTCAGAGATGTGTTTTTTCCATGGCTCCTCCAACACTTTAGAACAGCCTTTTCTCCTGAGATCTGGAAGATCCCCACTCTTCTGAAGGGCTGTGAAGACCTGGCTCTTCACCAGTACTGTGCTAAGACAGAAGTAAATGTAAATATGGAATTAGTGGATTGTTGTAGCACTATGATTGTCTCACATATTATGGTGTTGTTGTCAGGTTCTGTTGCTCATATTTATTCTTTTTTACTGAATGTTATTGTGAGACACTTAGGATGATCATGCATTTTCTATGAATTTTTTTTTTAGGTCAGGGTGAGACCCTTGGTGCATCTTCTTTTGCCTTGTTTGTTACATGTTATTTCTCTGGAACACAATTTAATGTTTCACGTTTTAGCATACTCATTATCTTTTAACCCCCTGAAAAGATGTATTCACTGTATGTAATTCAAATCTCAACACTAACATTACTACAGTAAACTTTAGCATTTGCCATAGCATGTTATTTCTTCTGATGAATCTGAGTATCTTCTTATGTGTATCCCAAAGGTGCTTTTTCAAAAGGCAACTGGACTTTGTTTTTCCTTATCAAGGCCTATATAAACAGATTCCCCATCTGCCTATGCTGCCCCATTGGGGCCTGGCTTATTTGTCAGGGACTAAATAGAGTGGCTCCCTCTATTGGAATTCCTTAGAAAAGGAAGGGGACTTCCGGTTCCGGTTTGTGGCGACTCTGGTCATGTAAAGAGACTTGTCTCTCCACTGGCTGTGTTTTCTTCGCTGGTAGACCCCCTAGTGGGTCGAAAGTCGCCCTGGAGGGGTGATCACTGAGAAGGAAGCTTGCTGGTGACTGCAGGAGGACGGCATCTTCTTCCGCGGCTCCAGTTAACTCCTTAGGGCCGACGGAGCAAAGATCGTCCTGCAAAATGGCCGATTCCTTAGCTGCACCAGCCGAAAGTCACAGGTACATCTAAGTGTGAAAGACCCAACGCGGATGATCTGGGTGAGACCTCTCCTTCTCCTCTCTTCACCCTACTTGAATTTTTGCCTGTAAAAGCTCTGTTGGAATTAATTCCCTGCCTTGAAAGAGCGGCGTTTGTATGCATGGGAAGAAAGGCGCCTGAATAAAAATACAGAACAAGTAATTTCAATGACTATATTTTACTTTCATTTACTTTGGGGTACAAAAATGTTTTTTAGAGCTTTACTATCACTTTAAACTGGAAGAATATATTTTTCCACCTTTTCCTTTAAAAGAGAGAGAAAAGGGAAAAAATGGTGTCTGGGAAAGATTTTGTAACCTACTGAGGATATCTTGTGGCGAAAAGTTAATATTGCAATTATCTGTTTTTCTTTGGAGATGAGGTGAGCTTGACCTTCAAACTATTCTTGAAGAGAAAAGATAAGCTGATTCAGCTGTGGGAAATTGTGGGGGTGGATATTGTTTATATATAGCCTCCACTAAACAATAAAAGGGACTCTCTTTAATTACTACTAAAATGGAGAAACCTTATTTACAACTAAACTGTAAACTTATAGTGGGAAAAAATTATGAAGCTACTAAAGAATCTTGTATGCGCTAAAATGAAAGAGATTATTACAGAAATAAGAGCCAGAAGCCTTACTCCAAATTCTCCAAACCTTCAAACTGATCTCCAGACCTCATCTGACTATGCTATAAATCAAAATATACCAGAAGAAGAACTAATTGAGATTAAAGAGGAATCTACTTTACCTTATAAGCACTCCATCCATATCCTCGAGGATCAGAAGAACCAAAGATTGAGACTGGAACTTTTGAAGCAATGAGGGTTTAATGACAAAATAGCCACACGCCCATTACAGAGGATAGGGTGTTTTCTATTGACTCAAATGATATTACAAGCGACAAAGGGAGATTTACTTGCAGAGATAGAAGCTTTGTTATGGAAACTGGCCTGGCACAAAAAGAAAGCCAGAATAAGACTGAAAAGAGAAATTTAAAACTATATGTAATGGATTAAAAGGCACTGTAGAAATATGGATTGATTTAATGTTTAAGACTTAAAGTTAGAAGCGAGAGAAAAATTGGTGATTACTAGAATATATATGTTAAATAGATTAAGAATGTAATTTTTGGAATAATAGATTTATTTGTATGAAAACTATTTTGTAATGGAATGAATGAAAATGGAAGAGGTTTTATAGTGATTTGGATTGATTTAATAATTAATTGAGTATGTTAATTTAGTAAGATGATGCTTTGTGTAATAATATGATGTTTCTAGATATAACTATTTGGACGAGATTTGAATTTTGCCTAATGGACTGAAATGGTTTAAGGTTTGGTATTATTTTGTTTTGTTATAGAGCTAGACTGATTGATGGATGGTATATGTATAGGGTAGAGTTATATTTTATTTTAATTAGGATAAATATCGAGCAGTGGAAGAAGAAATAAGAGAGATTCGTGATAAAATTAAAGATTTAGGAGATTAAGAACTAGAATACATCTGGAAGGGATACCCGAAGTGATAATATGTTTATTTAAGGTTAAAGTGGATTATGGTAATTGTAAATTAATAACATTTAAAAACAGGATTAGGATTTATAGAAATTTAATGTAGAAATGGATTATTTTAAATATATTATATTATCTGAGGGAAATAGAGAAGGAATATTTTTTTATTATTATTATTATTATTTAATTTGTATACCGCCCTTCTCCCATAGGACTCAGGGCGGTTCACAGCATATTAAAAACAAATAATATACACAAAATACAAAAATACAAAATACAAAAATACAAAAATACAAAAAAATAAACCCCGATAAAAGCCGAATTAAAACCAAATATTACCAGCTGTGTTTCCGATTAAAATACTTTTAAAATTATCCCTACCTAAAATCCTCCCTAGGTCAGGCCCGCTTGCTGAAAAAGCCATGTCTTGAGGTACCTCTATTTAATGTATTTACTTGGGTTATTTTATATGGATTTATTGTTGGATATTTGACTACCCCAGCACCACAGTGTGTCCCGAGCACTTTGTTGTAAGAGTTAAAAAAAACTAATAAAATTTGTCTAAAAAAAAAAAAATTTGTCTAAAAAAAAAAAAAAAGAAAAGGAAGGGAAGAGGCCACAGACTTCATGGATTGTAACCTTCAAATTCACCTCTTTCCAAACAAGCTGTGGATCATCAGCAGAGATACAAACCAAGGAAGCAATAATCAAACCAACCCAGATGTTAAATCATGTCTATCTGATAAGATAGGAAGCTACTTCAAAGCAAAGCAAAGCAAACCAAGTTTTTTCTAGGTCAGCAACACTGGTGTAGCAATTCTCCAGCAATTCTGTGGAGAAAGCAAGAATAGAACTGAGAACTTTCTGTATGCAAAAGTATGAACTAGTAACCATTTCAGGCATCATTTTTCTTTGAAAAGGAAGTAGAATCTAATAGGTCACCTATTTTCAGTCACATATTAAGTCACTCGAGCTATAATTGCCAACTTTTCAGGTATTCTGTCTATTTCCTATTCTCAAGCATCAAGACAGGATCAAAAATGGAAATTCACAGGTGGAGCTTTTTCTATCCCTGCACAAACACACTGGAGAAAGGTACCTCTATTGAATTTTTGCCTGTCATCAGACAGCACAAAATCTGTTCTACATAAATAATGTAATTCTCTCTAGACTATGACATTGTATTATTATTTGTGTTACACAAGCCACATGTTCAAAAATTATGAACATCAACTAGCATTTTCCCATACTGATACAGTATATTCATTGATAGTTGCTGTTCAATATGTATGGACAAAAAGAGTGAGGGAGTGAAGATTTATTATGTTGGGTTCTTTGGAGTTTGCTAAGCAGCAATATATCATTGGCCCAGTAGACTGAAATTATTGGGATTTGTAGTTCTATAAAAAAAATTTTGGGGGGGCGGTTTACAGTTTTCCAAACTGGACTGACAGTCTTATCTCCAAATACTGATGATGAGTACAAACAGCCATATAAAGCAAGTGGATACCCTTCTCCCCATCCTTTGGGGAAGGATAGAAGCTGAAGTAGAAATTACAAGAATAGTCCCAAATTTTGAATAGTCCCTTCCTTTGATAACAGTACCAGAAGAGATATATTGCCAAGTTGAAAATTCTAGTGTCCTATACATTATCGTTTTCCTTGCATTTTTAAAAGATTCAGCACCTAAAATCTCAGGGAGAGGGAGGGAGAGAGGAAAAGGGCTTAGTTGTCATGATATATTTTGATGCTAGTATTTGGATCTCCTCGATTCTGCACCAAATTATATGTTGTTATGGCAACCAAAGCTGCTGATTACAATATGTGCATGTGCACATGGTAAGTACATGTGTTATATGCATATACTGTATGTATATAAGACGATCAAATACACATCATTTGTAAGTTTGGGGAGAATGCTCATCTCTGCAAAAAAGATAAAAGAGTTTTTGATCAGCCAGACTTAGGGCACAAATGATGGCTTTAAGAGTTCTAGATCTAGATTAGACTGTTAAGAAAGCAGTTTCCAACGATAGAGGGTGGAAGAAGCACTTAAAATAAAAACAAGCACTTAGAAAGAAAAGGGAAACCCCTAATGGTCTTCTTTGCAAACAAGCTGCTCAGACTGAAACAACACAGCAATTCTAGAGCCATGGAACAGGTAAGGAACTGATTCCAGAGGTCATTACATTCCCAGGTCTGGGAGACTTCATATTTTACATTATTTTTTTTTACTCCTTGGTCATCCAAACAAATATTCTGGAGTTGCACAGGGCAGATTGCTTGAGAGACTGAACTCCTGCTTTGAGTCCAATCTAGGGTAGGTAGAAAGAAGGAACTCACGGCTGCCTTACAGTGCAGCAAAGGCAGAGTGATTGATAGGATTTAGAAGTTCTTATACTGGATCATCAGCCACCAGTGTTGCCAGTCTAAATTGCTTTTGGAATCCTGTTGGGGAAATATTCCACCCTGGTTAATTTTTCCTTAGCACAAGGACAATTTAAAGATATTGAAGATCTATAATTGGGCTTTTTGATTGTTTACACTGCTTTTAAGAGAACTTATCTAATATATTTCTGTAGCATAACATGTAACAGTTCAAAAGGAGAGAGGGTTACATCTGGGAAACAGGATGAAGAAAGAATTAAATTGCTTTTCCTTATAATGCAAGTCCCAACTCACCACACGTATACTCCCTTAACAGCTTTTAAATAAAATTAAAGAAGTGGGAGATCTGATCAAGTACTTCCAACATCTCATCTATTCCTAGTATTTTCAATCCCTGTGGTGAGATGACAAGTCGGTGTCATCAGCAGAATAAGCACAGACAGGAAAGATGTGAAATTAAATTCCAGCTCAGTCATGAAAGTCATTGGCAACTTGGTCAAATAACAGTCAATTTCTAATCTATTTCTGTTGCATGTATTTTCCAAGAAAGGGCAAAACAAAATGTAACAAATAAGAAAAATACCACTATGTCTATCCACACACTCATTTTTAGGTTCTCCAAAAATATTCCTTTAAGCTTGACTCTTTGCATGTGTTTAAGAGTCAGCTCTTCCTTGTATATGACATTTTCCTCTTAGCTAAGAAAATGCTGGGTTTCTATCTTGTGAACAAGGAGGAAGGAGAAAATATATTTCATACAATTTGGCTGAGTTATGTAATGGCTAAGCTATGATTTGCTTAAACACTGTTGAATAAATTATAACTGGATGGGGTTTTACAACATACTGAACCATAAAACTGTACTTTACAAACCAGAATTCTTAATCCAACATCAAATAGATCTCATTAATGTGACATGAAACCATTATTCCCTACTTTCCTTCTCTTGCAGAGATGAAACTATACATAACCAAATCTTCTTGTTGTTGTTGTGCCATATCCGTTATCGGACGTTGGCGATCATGTTGGCGATCCTGTTTTTATCAGCAGCTGCACAAAAAAGTGCTGCTGAGTTTTGTCCAAACCAGTCCCTTAGATTTTGAAGCCAAATAGACCTCTCATACAGTTTACACTTATGAGGGATGTTATCTTGTTCATGGTATTGTTTGTTTCTTCATAACTGGAATCTATTTCTCAGACAAACCCATATTTGGACTATATCATTTCAAATTACCAACAGTAGTATTTTCATGCTGGTGGTAGTTCATCTGTCTCCTGTTTACAACATAGTCCTTTCAGCAGTTCCAAGAAGGTTCCACACCCATCTGCCCTATTCAAGTAGCACTGAAGGCACAGATAAACCTCCATATGGCCTCAACAACTCTCAGAAAGAGTGCTAATGACCAGAGGACTGCAAGGAATATAAATCCTTCCATTTTCCACCATTCAGTGAGAAATGAAGAAGCTTCTTAGATGAGAAGCAAAATGTCTTCAAGGAAAAACAAACATAATGCAAGTTGCCTTTTGCAACAACCTTTGGAACAACCATGACTTGGATGACTGAGAATCTCTGATAGACATTTCTGAGAAGCCCTTGGATGTTTGCCCCACAGTCTTACCATGCTGCCATAGCTGCTGAAACCTGCATTAATCTGACGGAAGAGGAAAATGTCTGCATATAGCATTACTGGCTGTTGATCAGCAGTATCTTTAAACTGGTAAGATGCATGCAACTATATTGGTTTGGAAGGTAATCTATAGATTAGTGATTCTAATTTGTACAGAATAATGTGAGCATGGTAACTATGAATTTTGATTGTTCTTGTGGCATGCTGGCCAAAATGTGTCCAAGCTAACCAGCACTACTTTGCCATTAGTAAATAATACTGCATGTGGCACAAGTACAGTGTACCCCTTTGACATTGTATTAAAAGTGTTGGAAGACACTTTCAGTAAGTCAAGCCATCATGGGCAGAAGAGATATGAATCCATTTGGAAATGATAAAAAAGATTGCTGCTTGGAATGTAAGAAGGATAAAAAATAATGAGTTAATAAATGGAAGAAAAGAAAAAAAAATAGATAAATGACTGAGAATTTTTTAAAAAAGTATAATTGTATAATAGCTGAATGAAGGTGACCTGATCATACAAAGTGAAAGCATGTACTGTAGGTATTATGTAAAAGTGTAGGCTTAATTACAAATGAAGAGACTAAATAAAATGTATGTCAGAAAACATGCATTGGTGAAATATAAACTTTTCCTGGTGTGCATGAAAATCAAATCACAGGTTGGATGAATTCCTTAGTAGGATCATATGTGATAATTTTGCGAGTGCTACTTTGTGCTGAGAGACCTTCATACAGAAAATACAAAGAAATTAGTCCTGTTCATATAGACATGATCTAAGGAAGCATTCATATTTATTTTGCTCTTTTGGAGATAACAATGAAAGTATTAATTGTTAGAACTTTATGTAGTGCTTTCCATTATGGCCTTACTGAGAACTGAGGAAAGAGAATTCCTCCTTCCAAGGTAATCTTATATAGCAATTTCCCCACATTTGGAGCTCTTAGGTCTATGTAAGTATGAAGCATGGCCATGATGATTTGGGATGATGGAAACTCTAATCCACCACATTTAAAAAGTGTAAAGTTGTGGATGGCTGCTCTCAGTAAGGTTTTATCTTTGGTGGGATATGGTATGAACAGTTCAGTTTTTTTGTTATCTAAAATACATCACTGTGCATTCTTGAAATGTATTTATTTATTAGTTTCATTAATTTATATAGCTGACCACTTCATACATTACTCTGGGTCACTTACAGCAATTAAAAACTATATAAAAACAAAGAACAATGTAAAATCAAATATACAAACACATATAAAATCCATGCAACAGATCAGTAGCTGAAGTATAAAAAAGCCACTGCCAACAATCAACATATAACCATTGTAGAAGTTCTACTGCATTCTCAAAACTCCAGTGGTAAAACCATGTCTTTCAGACTTTATGACAAGCCAGTAGATTGGGGCAATCTGATCTTTGGGAGGATGAATTTTCAAAGGACAAGCATTATGATAGGCCTCTTCTGGGCCCCAACAGTTGTCATTCCCTAACAGAAAGAACTCAAAGCATGTGTCTTCTGCCAGACCTAATAAGCAGATTTAATAAGGAAAGTAGTCCCTCAAATAGTCTGGTACCATGACATGAAGGGTTTTATAAATCGTCAGCACCTGAATTAAACCAGAAGCATACTGGAAATCAATAAAGCTCACAGACCAGAGATATAATGTCTACTGACTGAAGAGTGCACATAACTGTCCACATAGCTGCATTTTGCACCAGCTGTTCTTCAAGGGCAGCTCCATCTAAAGCACATTGCAAAAGTCCATTCAACACCCTCCTGCTCCTACATAATAGGAAGGGAAGACACTGGGCAGATTGGAGAGAGCTGGATAGGTCAGCAGAATATGCTACACTGGCAGCTGCAGAGACTGCACTAGCCATGCCCTATTTGCCTCATACAGAATTTGTTTTGTCTGAAACCCAGAATGTAAATATAAGATCTGGGGAATGGGATTAGTAGAAACTAGATTTTAGCTATATGCCTTTTCTTTGAACTCTGGCTTTTAATTTCTTTGCCTTTTCTTATTTCTTTCTAGGCTTTTCATAATGTAGTTTACCCCAAAAGGAAACTGTATGATTAAAATATATGATAAATGATTAAATACATCTGGAGTATATTTATTTCAGCTATATAATAATAATAATAATAATAATAGTAAAGTTGGAAGGGACCTTGAAGGTCATCTAGTCCAACCCCCTGCTCAGGCAGGAAACCCTATACCATTTCGGACAAATGGATATTTAATCAATTAATTATAAGTAAAATATAATTCAATTTTTGTCTTAGTCTAAGCCAGCTGTTCTCAACCTGCGGGTCGCGACCCCTTTGAGGGTCGAACGACCCTTTCACAGGGGTCGCCTAAGACCATCAGAAAACACATATTTCCGATGGTCTTAGGAATCGTCTCTGCACAGCTTCAAGCTGGGGGCCGTTGCAGCGCCGGATTTGTTTCTGTCAAGCATCTCCTAAGGGAGGTTGCACTGCTTCGCGGCCCTTTCCGCAGAGGAGGCTGAACTAAGCTCTGACGGTGCTGTCGCCCTCTTGGCTCTCTCTCTCTCTCCCTCTCCCCGCCTGGGTGCTTCACCAACCAGGCTGGGCGGAGCCGGCGGAGCGGCCTTCCTGCCCCCCTCCCCAGCCAGCTGGAGCCAGGCAGACCGGGACCTTTGGAAGTGAGGCGAGGATAGGCGAGGTGTGCTGAGCCCTGGGCGTGGCGGGTGAGTTGGTGGCATCAGTGCGCGCTTGGAGAGCCCTTAGGGTTGGGGGTCACCACAACATGAGGAACTGTATTAAAGGGTCACGGCATTAGGAAGGTTGAGAACCAGTGGTCTAAGCCATTCCATTTTGGAGAGCATTCCTTGGCCAGATAAAATTGTGTAGACTTGTCACAAAAGTTCTTTATAAAGTTTTTTTCCTATCTTTTCATATCTCTCCTCCAAGTGTTATCCAGATTCTCAAGTCTGGTTTTGTAGTTATGGCAATTCCAGATATAATCTTAAAACAAAATTCAGCAAGATGCTAACATTGCTTCTTAGATCTCAGAAATTTAAGATTTTGTTGCTGATGCAACAAAAGGAGAACTGATTTTTTTTTAACCATATCCCATATTCTACCCACTTATTTGCTGCTGGAATGAATTTTCTCACAAGAATAAAGTCACCTCTATACATTGCTGCTATCCTTGTTCTGCTAATATTAAAACCTGATTGCTCCTCTGGCAGAGCAGAGATATCTTAAAGTAAGCACATGTCCACAGTCACTTTCAAATGCTAACTACTACCTTTACTGAAGAAAGAGTCAATATAAGCCTAATATATATGAAACAATTTTGGAGTTCTGCTTTGAAGTTTAAGCTCCACTGATGATGATGTGTAAAATGATACTGTTGCATTTAAAGAGAGAAGAACTGGATTCAAATTCTTGTTCCTCTTAAACAGTGTTGGATGATTGTAAATCATTCAAAGAAAAAAATAGAATAAATAATAGCACAGACTAAACTATTTCTATTTTTGTTTACAGGTAGTGCTCAATTTACAACCATTCATTTAGCAACCATTTGAAGTTAAAAAGGCACTGTAAAAAGTGACTTATAACCAGTAATTGCACTTATGACCATTGTAGTATTCTCACGTCATGGGATCAAAATTTAGGCATTTGGCAAGCAGGATGTATGTGCAATGGTTGCAGCACGCTAGGTCATGTGATCATCATTTGTGTCCTTTGCAACCGGCTTCTATCAAGCAAAATCAATGGAGAAGCTGGACTTATTTAATGACTGCATGATTCACTTAACAACTGCAGTGATTCATTTAACAACCATGGCATAAAGGTCATAAAATCAGGAATAACTCATTTAACAACCATCACATAGCAACAGAAATTCTGGTTCCAATTGTAGCCATACGCCGAGAATTTCCTATATATAAGACAAAATTATACCGAACTCCAACCATGGTATTAATTAGGAATAAGAACAAATTTCTCAAGTTGTTTTCATATTATATATTTTCTTACCATTAAGGTTGTTCTAGTCTATTTTCAGATCGGCTCATGACACAATAATAGCAATAAAATTATTTAATGAAATACTATGTTGTCCTTTTTCAGAAATGCATGCACATTTGTGTAACCTTTTCCATGAATGTTTTATTCAGAGAACTGCACTGAAACAACTAACTGCATTTCAATTTGGCTATCAGTTTTCTAATGGGAGAAAAGGATCTAACGTTCAGAACGGGAAGGTACCAATTCCCCATTATTTATTTACACCTTCCATTCACCAGGAATATATTAAGGACCCAATTGTGATAAATTCAAATGGGATCTAGGTCTATCAGTAGGTTTAGCTGTGAAAGCAGTATGCTGTTAAATATGAAATGCTGGAAATACACAAGAAGCACTTGTCTCCATTATGTCCTGTTTCAGAATTTCACATATATGTATGATAGTCATAGCTGGGAACAGAACAACCAGACTTTACATGTCCTCACTGTAATTTCAATTAATGCCATAAAAAAAAAATGGAAGGCTGTTTGAGCAGGTAGTAGCATCAGGCTGATCTTGTCTGGCTTGTATAATATGTAGGGTCTGGCCTGATTGATCCTTAGATGACAGATTATCATGGCTATAGGCTGAATTGGAAATATTCTGAAAGAAAACACTGGTGAATCATGTCTGTATTGTTGCCCAAAAAATACCCTTTGCTGAGAGCCAGTTTGGTGTAGCGGTTAAGAGGATGGCCTGGTAATCAGGAGGCAATGAATTACATTTTCGCTTAGGCATGAAAGCTGGCTGAGTGACTTTGGGCCAATCATTCTCTTTCAGCTCAACCCACTTCACGGAGTTCTTGTTATGGAGAAAATAGGAGGAGGAAGTAGCATTATAAAGTAATAAAGGTGGGATAAAAATCCTGCATGGATTTCATTAAGTCACAAAGAGGCAAGTTTGATTTAAAAGAAACTTTATGTTTTCTGGAATCTGGGAGGCATAGGAACTGCAATTCCACTATACTGGACTATGTTGATTCAACTTCAACTTATTTTTAATACTGAACTGGCTAAAGATCAGCAAATATCTATCTGGCAACAGATAATCAGAATAAATAGTTCTCTTCTCACCTGTTTCTCCCCATATTGGCAAGTACTCATCTTGCTGAATGTCCAGCATTATCTCCAGGCCATTGCCTGTCCCACCCTTGAACGTGGTCAACAGTGGATGCCCCTCTTCTCCTGAGTTAAACATGTAGCATTTCCCATATTTCGTAAACACCTAGGGAAGAAAGGGAGAAAAATCATAGCTGAGAAACATTCTTAGGTTCTGTGAACTTAATTTCAGAAAGTCTAAGTAATATAACTTTATTTAATGCTATTTAATAGAATTTAAAGGACATAACTCTGGGTGGCTTCAACTTAAAAAAGCAGAAACAATTTTAAAAAAAGAAACAGAGCATATACATCTAGAAGGCAAACTTTTTATAACAAGCAAGACAGAGACTCAATTACCACCTTGCCCAAGGCCTGGGAAATCAGCCAAGTTTTCAGTGACTTTCTGAATAACACCAGAGTGGGAATCATATGGGTTTCTGTGAGGAGGATACTCTCACAGAATCATCTTTCAAAGCCTAATTAACTGATTGAAACCTTTATATAAAATATCTCCTACAGTTCAAACATACGGATATACATTAACTATGAATACCAAGACCCATACCATTTGATGACACTTATTTTTAATTATAGATTGCTAAAGTGGCTCCTAATTTTAAAAAAGCCAAATTAATACATGAATAAATGATGAACTTTAAAATTCTAAATAATGTAATTAATGCCATTACATATATGATCATTAAGTGGTAGATAAAATGTAGATATTGTAATAGAATATAATATTTTGCCAGTAGCAATGTAGTAGATTGTGACATATTTTTACATCCATCTCACAATCCCAAACTAATCATCTGAAAGTCCTAGTAGAGACAGCTTCACAAACATCTTGTTCTGTGACTAAATATCGCCATAGGTAATGCTGTTTCTTGTAGATACCAGCCTCATCTTGGAGGAAAAATAAGAGTGTACAATACTCAACTGCTTCATACTCCTATGCACTAGGAAGTCTCTTTCAGCAAATTTATGCATTATAGTATCTACATCTTTATAGTTTACAAATTTTTTAAAGACAGCTTAAGGATATGGAATATAGTAAATATTAAAAAAAATACTATAAACTATGTAACTTAAACTCAATATTTAAGAAAAATGCTAATAACATAGAATACAGGGCTGGAAGGGACCTCTTCTAGTCCAAATCCCTGCTCAAGGTAGGAGACCTTATACCATCCCAGTCAAATGGTTATCCAGAAGGCATTACAAATAATATAATAACAAATATAATAACAAATAATAAAATCCAAAAAACTAGCAAAACAACCATTGTTTAGTTATACAGGCATACCCTTTCCTCTTCTGCCTTTTCCCATTACAGCTAATATTTGCAACTCTTATATGTAAAGCAATTTGAGCAAATTTCCTTATTTTTGCATAATATATTCTGCTTTTGAATGGCCCTAGCAGGAGCAAGGAACTAGGCCTGGCATTTACACCTTATTTCTTATTTCTTCTTCCTTAATTTCTTTTAACTTTATTAAGAAGTGCGTAATAAAGAACTTCTCCATTTGAAAATTATATAAATTCAGGGAATTTCCAACATACAAAGAAGTAAAAAGTTTGTAATTTAAATGAAAAATAATGTTTTAATAAATACAATAGAAAGGACCAACAAGGAGCAGCTTAATGAACTAGTTGGAAACTGGCTCAACGTATCACTGTAATAAATTCTATTGTAAGTCATGACAGTCATAAGTCAAGGCACAAAGCCAACATAATTTTACAACTGTTTTTGTGATGATCACTACGTGAATCCATTCCTATGTGCACTTTTTGCCAGAAATCATTCAAAAAAGCTGGAAACTGGTAAAAAAATGTAGTAAATTGTGACCGTGGAATGTTGCAACCAGCCAGAGAGGTGAGCCAGTTTCCAACACCTGAAATGTGGTCATGTGACCATAGGCAAGGGATGTGTGTGTGTGTGTGTGTGTGTGTGTGTGTGTGTGTGTGTGTATGCGTGCCACCATCAGAAGTCCGAAGCTAAATTAGGAATAGCTTTTCAGAGTCCATCGTAATATCAAATGGTCACCAAACAATTGGTCATTAAGTGGACTATTATAAAAATAAAAAATATCAATAGCACGGAATGGAGGTGGGATAGATCTTGCATACTATTTTTTTAACATTGGCTGTGCTGCCAACTTTTGTCCAAAGGCAGGAACAGCAAAACAACCACCATTATATGTTACAAAAGGATTTGTGAGAGGGAATTTATGCAGGCAACATTATTTTATATAATGTTATATATAAATGAGAAAAAAAAGAAGTATCAGCATATCTGGAATCTGGAGAAAATGTTGATGTTAAAAAACAGATGCTACTCACAAAATTCCTCAGAATGGATTTAGCTATAGGTAGTTCTCAACTTATAACTGGTTGCTTAGGGACCATTTGAAGTTACAACAGACCCTGAAAAACCTACTTACATCCTGGATTCGAAATTCCTATGTCAAACTGCCCACTGTCATGTGACTGCATTTTGGGTACTCAACAATCAACTGAAATTTGCACCATCCATCTCATGCTGACTGCAATTTACATTTTTGCTGGAACCAGCATTTATTTTTGGTTTCTGGCAAAAACTACTCCATAGCAGACAATGTGTCACTTAATGCCCACTTCAGAAAAGTTCATAAAATTAGATCCGATCATGTGTTTTCCCCCTTTCTGACTGTCACAACTTGTAACTGATATTATGGCTCAATTATGGTCCTAAGTTGAAAATTACCTGTTCTCACAAACCCCCATTTGTCAAAAGGTAAATTAATAAGATTACTCTGTATTACCTCTGTAGGCCTCATCACTCTGCTCTCCCATTCAAAAGCTTTCAGTTAAACTGCTTTTAGTTTTAACCAGCCGTCTCTTATAAAGCAGCTGACATAACACTGCAACATAACCTTACAGATCCTAATTGTGAATATCTTTAAGTTCACTTTATTTTATGATACGGTCATTGGTGCATTCTCCTACAGCAGGGGTGTCAAACTCGCAACGTCACGTGATGTGTCGCGACATATCACAACTTTTTCTCCATTGCTGGCAATGGGATGGGCGCGGTTCTGGCATGACGCATCCGGCCCATGGGCCGGCAGTTTGACACCCTTGTACTACAGTATACATGGATTGAGTGAAAAATAAGTGATCTCTTATCATTGCTTAAATTGGCATTTTCCATTGAGATTTTTACAAGTTATATTGTTTCTGGGGCCCTTGATTGAGTCAAGTCAATTACACTGCATCATTATTTTACAGAGTCTATTCAAATACTTTATCTCAGAAGCAACCTTTCCCAACTTCATAATCTCGTGATTGTGAATCTGTTGGATTTCACTTCCCATAATCCAAAACCAGCACTGTTATCTGGCCAGATGTTATGGGAAGTGAGGTCCAAGATACCTGGAAGATATCAGGTTGGGGAAAACCTGATATAATAAAAATATTGAACTCCTTTTTGTAGATCTTTCAAGATTCAATATTACATACAAATGAAAACAAAGCTGGTTAAAAACCAAGACGGGTCATTTGCTGCTGGTAAGATGAGGAATTTTGCTTTTCTAAATGCTTTTCTAAATACTAAGGCAAATAGCATGATAATGGGCGTAGATGCCATCAAATTTTGAGATGTCAGGGAACATAAAACATCTGGAAAATAAAAAAAGGCAACCAAAGCAGTAGAGATGCTAGGAGGATGCTCCAAAAAAGGAAGGGGCAGAAAAACTGTAGAAGCCCTCACCACTTTGACCTGAACCTTTTATCATCTGAAGATCATGGCTGTGTACAAGCTTGTAAGCAATGGTGTGGGAGTGAAGTTAAAAATGCTTGAGGCACAGTAATTGAGTTTGGATTTTTAAGTAGTATTGTGTTTTTAATTTGGCTTTCAACTTGTTAATCTTTCTTAGGAGAATCACAAACAACATTTAAGCTACTGGCTGCTGTTTTAAAATGAACTTTTAAAAATTTCCACATTAGACAAAATGTTTAAATTTCTCCATTAAAATCTGCCAAAATGTTGAAAATGTCAATAAAATTTGCTTTCAAGTATTTGGTGGATCAAATTTTTTTAATGCAACTGAAGTGGGCAAAATCTAATTTCTATGGATTCCTATGATGTTTCTCTGAAAATAAGATCCAGTCTTATATTCTTTTTGGACCAAAAGATTATTATGGCTTATTTTCGGGGGATGTCTTATTTTGTGGCCACCTGCCCACTCTGTCCCACCGTCTGCTTGCTCTTGGCCACCACGGGACAGGAGGCTGCCACCATAAGCAACAGCAGAATCCCCCCAGGACAGCCTCGCCGGTGCCAGCTGCGCGCTATTTAACCCTAAGCACCCAGACTGGAGCTTTGGTGGGCTTAAGGAGAGAGGTGCTGCTGGGAGCTGCCTCATGCTTGCAGCTCTGAGGGGGAAACAGCGGTGGAGAAGGAACATTCCGCTCGTTGCCTGCCCTGCCCTGTTGCGGCCGCCATCCCCTCTTGGAACCACTGCCTCCTTACCAGCCCGAGGCTTTGGTCTGGATGCTCAGGGTTAAATAGTGCGCAGCTGGGTACTGGTGGGGCCATCCTGGGGGGATTCTGCTGTTGCTGCTTGTGGGCTGCGCCCTGCTGCTGCCTCCCAAGCTCCACCTTTGCCTACTGCCCAGCCAGCTGATGTGCAGGGTGGTTGCAAGAAAGCCAGGGCTCATTGACTTGCCTGCTGGGTAGGACCCACCTCAGTGCCCCGACTAGGAATGGGTGGTGCTTGGGGGGGCAGTTTTGTAGGAAAGTGAGTGGCTACCTAGCCCAGGGGTGCAGGAGCCGAAGGTTGCAGGAACTGGAGTGCCATGTTGGGGAGCTGAGGGCATTCAGGGAGTCCCTTCATCTCCAGGTCTCTCCTAATGATGGGTCTGTTGGGGCGTCCAGAAGGGAACTTCAAAGCGGCACAGAGGGAGCCAGTGCCACCGCCATGAGTTGAGGTGAGGCAGGAGCCTGCACAGCCAGCCGCCCACTCTGTCTCACCACAAGGTGAGGCAAGGCAGGTGGTGGGGCATGGGTGGCCTGGCTGCAGTGCCTAAGGTCTGTGGTTGCAGGGCTCATGGGGCAACTCCACCCCCAGCCATCTGTCTCATCTCACCTCATGACAGTGGCAGTAGTTCACTGCGCGCCCTCCAGCCCCTCCATTGTGGCTGTGAGCAACCAGACAGTGGGATGGAGTGGGTAGGGTCCTAACTAGGGCTTATTTTGGGGATAAGGCACATATGTAAAAATGTAAAAATCAAGCTAGGTCTTATTTTTGGGATAGATCTTATTTTCAGGGAAACACGGTATTAATATGACCAATTAAAACAAGTAGTGGCTAGACACTGACACTGACCACTAGTGGTTTGATTTCTCTTAGAAATGGACATATCTGCCAATTATTTCTTAGTATCTATTCAATCTACAGAACCCCTTCTATCTCAACATCTCTGAGAACTCTTGTAAAGCTATCATAGAGACACAAGCTACAAAAATAGACTATTTTGTGACTGTAAATATGCACGAGTATTAGTCATGCTAGTTAAGGCTACAATGTTGGTCATACTGTTTAAGGCTAGTACTACATACTAGTATTTTAATCATACTAGTTAAGGCTAGTTATGCTCCTTACATAGAGCATATGCAACTCTTCACGAATATATTAAAATCTTATTGAAGCTATTTTATGCGGAAAGAAACTGATAATGGTGGAGCCACAGTCTTATATTAAAAGTCTAAATCATTCAAAGAAGATGAATTTGGATTAAAGTCAGGAAATGGTATTAACAAATGGAATTCACTACCATAGGAGAACTCAAAGTAAAAATAGTAAGACATTATATAAACCTATCAACGGAGTCCCAAGCATGACAGCTTGAAAGGTTTTAAATACAGAAGAAATATGTCTCTACTATATACTTAATATAAGCAAATAAAGTTTGATCTTGATACCCTGTTTGAAAGCAACCCAAGGCTTCTGTCTGATTCTTGCTTGATAGTGGAAATAGAAACCTGGGGTTTCATTTAATCCAAAGAGACATGTTTTGTATGATAAACATGCAAGCAAAATTAGGGCTAAAAGGTCATACTTTTTTTACAGTGTTTTTTTGTAAGAAAAAAGGTGCCGGAACTCACATCTTGTTAATCTTTTATTTACCTTTCACACATACTCAATCACTGTACACACACCCACACACGTCAGTTGTGTAATGAAACAGTCGCTCGCAGTAAGCACTCAGCGCGTGACCACATGACCAGTCACAAGCCGAGCAATGCCCCAAGCTGAGCAGCCAGACGAAGTACGCATGCATCAGACTCGACACACAAGCAGCTCGCATGCACCATTTTAATGATTTTGCCACCAACCTGCTACGCTCGACAGGGCGATTCAAGTCCATGTGGACCAAACATCAATTTTTCAAAAGTTACTTTTAAAACTTGGAAAATCTGTCAAAAAAAGGTGCCAGAACTCCGTTTCGGTGAGTTCTATGACAAAAATAGCACTGCTTTTTTATATGGTTAGTCTTTGACTTACAGTTATTTGTTTAGTGACTGTTCAAAGTTACAGTGGCACTAAAAGAAGTGACTTATTACTGTTTTTCATACTTACGACCATTGCAGCATGTCCATAGTCATGTGATCAAAATTCAGACGCTGGGTAACTGACTCATATTTATGACTGTTACAGTGTCCCTTTTGTGACTTTCTGACAAAGTCAATGGGGAAGCCAGATTCACTTAACAACCATATTACTAACTTAACAACTTCAGTGATTCACTTAAAATCTGTGGCAAGAAAGGTTGTAAAATGGGGCAAAACTCATATAATAAACGTTTTGCTTAGCAACAGAAGTGTTGGGCTCCATTGTGATCGTAAGTAGAGGACTACCTGCACTCTATTGTTCACATTCATATCAGTATCAAATATTGAGATACCGGTGATTAGGCAGTAAGAATTGGAAAAGAGTGTAACTATTATTGTACAGTGGAGGGCTTGAGTTCCCTCTGCTCTTCATTTCCCTATTATTCTTCATTCTGGGCAATTTCATACTTTGGGGAAACAGCCATGATGACAACACTTTCTTTACTTTATAGCTCAACTACAGCGCTGAACACAATCACTTTTTTCCCCCATGTTGCCTGAATATTAGCTATTACTTTTGAAATAACCAATCAAGCAACACTAAATAGTGCTGATTGTTCGGCACCTGATTTAACATACTTCTAAAGACTGCCAGTGAAACACAGCCTTCTGTTCATTTGTAGTTATGGCAAATTACAGTCTAAATCAAAATAAGGAATCTTTGTTTTCCCGATACTGCTATTTATGGCATCTCAACAGAGACGAGGAGGGTGCTAAACTATTTCTATGACTCTGTCTTGTGCTTGTTTTCATTTCGATTTTTCTGCTCAAATGGAGAAACAATTTTGCCTTAAAACGTCAGACCCTCCCCATGTCCTTCTCACCTAAATTCAGGTATGTGTCTGATAACTATATTTCCCCCAGTGGAGGGCGGGAAGTATAGTCTGCATGCTCTTCTTAACAAGTTCCAATCTCAGGAAAAGCCTTAGCACTAAAATACGCTTTGAGATGAGTATAAAAGTAAGTCTTCTCTCCCAATCACTATCCTCATTCTTTTTATGCCCCTCCTTTCTTTTAGATTTTTATAAATCATTCAAATGCTCGATACAAGCTATATTATTTCAGCTTTCTCTGTAAATGGCAAGCTTTCCATCTGCAGGGGTTTTATTTTCCACTGGTAGTACAACACTGAAAACAGACAATGCAGTGTAGACCTAGCATTTGAGAAGATGACCTTGCCTGATTCTGGTCAAACAAAGTTTCTTTTTATCCTTTTCCCACCAACAGAACAAGTAATAATAGTCTAATAAATATTCTACTTCTCAATCAGCATGCTCAGAGACAGAAAATCTCCAGAATTTCATAGTGGGTATACTATGAAGAATGAACTTAGCAGAAAATAGGCCTCCAGGCTGTAAAAAGCTCTGTTAGCTCTTATGTATGTTTACAGCCACTTGTCTGGAGTGGTAGGTTAATGTACTTTTGAGACTTGAAATGTTTTTAGCTTTCAGGCACAACAATATTAATAGCAACTCATGGCTCTTCAGACTCTTTTTGAAGTTGATGATTCTTCACTTAAATACTGTCTTATGTGAAGTTAATAGCAAGACCGTTCCAATAAAATCTGAAAATAACTTCCCTAGAGTTCTTTGACACATCTCCATAGGATGGCTTGGTCACCAACACCTGTGATCTTCTTGTAAATATATCTACAGTACAGATTTATTATTTGGTACATAGCACCTACAGAGGTCATGCAATCATACCAGCTTTTTTTAAAGCTTTTGTGAGAAGATTACAACAAAGCTAACAAGTACACTTGACTTTGATGGATAATGGGGGAAAGAAAAGGAGCTGCATTAGACACCACACCACATCTCTTAATAAGCAAAATATACCAAAATATGAATTGGAAGACAGATTCCTAAACAATTGGATCCAGCAGACTAAATATTGATTTAATTAACTTTAAGTTAAAAAAAATAAACATCTCGCTGATGTTTGGACACATACAGGGCACTATGTTAAAGTGCCCATTCTAATCTTACGCAAGAACTGAGAACTGAGCCATATTAGAATAATAAAACACATATCGAAATTATTCTTTGTTGAAAAAGGAATCTAAATATAGAGTAAGGTATTTGATAAAGTAGATCACAGCCTACTACTTGATAAGATAGAAAAATGTGGATTAGACACCATCACCACCAGATGGATCCGTAGCTGGCTGACTGGCCGTACTCAGCGTGTGGTCCTCAATGGAAATGCATCTACATGGAGGGAAGTATGTAGTGGGGTGCCCCAGGGCTCTGTTCTGGGCCCAGTGCTCTTCAACATCTTCATCAACGATTTGGACGAGGGGATAGATGGGGAAATAATCAAATTTGCAGATGACACCAAGCTGGCAGGAATAGCCAACGCTCCAGAAGACAAGCTTAAGATACAGGAGGATCTGGACAGACTTGAACACTGGGCACTATCCAACACAATGAAATTCAATGGTGAAAAAGTAAGGTTCTACATTTAGGCAAGAAAAACCAAATGTACAGGTATAGTATAGGGGGTACCTTGCTCAATAGTAGTAACTGTGAGAGGGACCTCGGAGTCCTAGTGGACAATCATTTAAATATGAGCCAGCAGTGTGCTGCAGCTGCCAAAAAGGCCAACACAGTGCTAGGCTGCATTAACAGAGGGATAGAATCAAGATCACGTGAAGTGTTAATACCACTTTACAATGCCTTGGTTAAGGCCACACTTGGAATACTGCATCCAGTTTTGGTCACCGCGATGTAAAAAAGATGTTGAGACTTTAGAAAGAGTACAGAGAAGAGCAACAAAGATGATTAGGGGACTGGAGGCTAAAGCATAAAAGGAACGGCTGCTGGAATTGGGTATGTCTAGTTTAATGAAGAGAAGGACGAGGGGGGACATGATAGCAGTGTTCCAATATCTCAGGGGTTGCCATAAAGAAGAGGGAGTCAAGCTATTTTCCAAAGCGCCTGAAGGCAGGACAAGAAGCAACGGATGGAAACTAATCAAGGAGAGAAGCAACCTAGAACTAAGGAGAAACTTCCTGACAGTTAGAACAATTAATCAGTGGAACAACCTGCCCCCAAAAGCGGTGAATGCTCCAACACTGGACGTTTTTAAGAAGAGACTGGACAGCCATTTGTCTGAAATGGTATAGGGTTTCCTGCCTGAGCAGGGGGTTGGACTAGATGACCTCCAAGGTCCCTTCCAACTTTATTATTATTATTATTATTGTTGTTGTTGTTGTTGTTGCTGCTGCTTGTTGTTGTTGTTGTTGTTATATAATTTATGGCATCTTCAAGTTAAAAGAATACCTTTGGGCTTATGTAGAGTGCTTTATCAATAATCAGTAGTGGTCTTTCCTGAGGCTTGTTATCCATGTCACTATAGCACCCAAACTGGGGCAGATAAAACACCCTAATAGGGGTAATTGTACTATGAGAGAAGGAGAGTGACTGGAATCTTTGACATGTTAGTTCTTGTTATTTCATTAGGGCATTCATGCTTACCAGTAAATTAGATTATGAGCTCTTGGGATATAACTTTCATAATAAGCCAGAAGGTAGACTGTAAATAAAACTGTTCAGTCTTCAAAACAGCACTTGGCCTGCCTCAAATCACACCCTGAAAGATCAACAGTCAATGTTTACTTTTCTTTGGTCAGTAAACGTAAATGCTGTGTTACTTGTCTGGCTGATATTTTTGCAGGCTGTCATTTCATGTAGAGAAGGGAATTAGGTCTCTCCCATGAGAAGACCTGAACGGGAGGCAGAGCCTGTAACCTATTTGCTAATTGGGGGACTCAGGATTGGGCTGTGGCGCTTTGCTACATCGATTATACACAAACAAAACGACCTTCAACAGCATTCTTGTTTTCAGCTTTTATAAAATGTCAGAGATCAGGTTGATGGACATTTGCTTAAAGATTTCTTACAATGCCTTCAGCTCATCCTCTGTTCTGAGGCTCTTTACAAGGCTGATTGATGGCACAGACCTTCAAAGGAAATATATTTAACATTTTAAAGAGTGGTTTTAGAAATGGATTGCATTATACATGGGCCAGAGTGTGGATAGAAAGCAAAACCTGTCTAGGAACTATGTCAGAGTTTTATTCTACAAACAGGAAATATGAAAGATGTTGTTGGCTCTTCTTCTGCTCAAAAGATAACTTGGTTTGATTGTGTAGTTAGTGGTGCAGTTAGTCTCATTTAGCAATCACAATTGAGAACCAGAACTCAGTTGTTAAGTAAAGCAATCAGTTTCTGAAACTGCAACTGTGCTAATGATCTTATTTCAGTTTTCCTTTGCTTTATAGATCTGTGAAAGTTGTAAATGTGAACACTGGTCATAAAGTTACTTTTTCATCACTGTCATAACTACGAATGGTTGTTAAACAAGGTGGTTGCTAAATTAGGACTATTTGTATTAAAGAATCAGAAACAGAACATGCAGAAATATCTATCTCTGCAATATGACTTCCAATCTCACAATGGAAACTGTGGGCAAGTAAGCATAAGGTTAAAACAAACTAAGACAATAACAATATCAATAGCAGTCACAGCAGAATGGCATCTGAGAATATTCTAAGTCAGCCCCCATGACCACAGTCATTTTTAAAAAATTACGTCAATGGACTTACCCAACCGTGCCTGAGGGAACATCTAGATTTTCAAGGACTTAAAAATGCCACCACAAATTTCATGGAATGTGATGTTATAAAGAGCAAATACTGCAACAGAAAAGGCATGGTTCCTGAATTCTGCCAAATAGCACTGCTTCATAGATCAGAGTCAAGGCATGTTCACCTCACCAGATTTGATGTGCCAGGCAGAAACAACTGAAGAAAATCAGTCTCACAATTAGCCTGGCCTCATGGTTCAAGAGCTTTACTGATAGTAACCAGCACTTTAAATTGTATCCAGAAGCCTATTGAGAGTCAATGCAACTCTTGAAATATTTGTGTAATATGGGCGTACTGAGATGAGTTCTTAGGTGTCCACACTGATGCTTTTTGGACCAGTAGCAACTTTCAACACGTTTTCAAGAGTATTCTCAAATAGAATGCAATTGCAGCAATCCATTTAGGAAATTGTCAAGATACAAGTAATTGTGAGTTGTCTCCTGATCTAGGAAAAGGCATAATTAGTGCACAAGATCCCCTGGCCAAGAGTGCCATCTGTTCCTTGAACTGAAAGTCTAGGAAAGTTCTCAAATGTACATAATAGTTTTTTTTCTGGGGCAGTGAAATTCCATCAAGAACCAAGGATGCAAAATTCCTGGATCTGGGATACCATAAAAGGCAAAGCCACTTGGTCTTCTTAGGGTTGAGTTGAAGCTAGATCTTCCCTACCAGTTCCCCAGAATCCTACAGACTCCAGGCATTGAAAAAAAAAACCTCAATAGCAATATTTAGTTGCTTGAAGATATAGATCAGTGTTTCTCAACTTTGACAAATTTAAGGCATGTGGACTTCAACTCCCAGAATTCCACAGCCAGCAATGCTGGCTGTGGAATTCTGGGAGTTGAAGTCCACATGCCTTAAAATTGTCAAGGTTGAGAAACACTGATATAGATGGACAATTGAGTATCATAAGCATACTGATAATACTTTAACAGAGGGATAGAATCAAGATCACGTGAAGTATTAATACCACTTTACAATGCCTTGGTAAGGCCACACTTGGAATACTGCATCCAGTTTTGGTCACCACGATGTAAAAAAGATGTTGAGACTCTAGAAAGAGTACAGAGAAGAGCAACAAAAATAATTAGGGGACTGGAGGCTAAAACATATAAGGAACGGTTGCTGGAATTGGGTATGTCTAGTTTAACGAAGAGAAGGACGAGGGGGGACATGATAGCAGTGTTCCAATATCTTAGGGGCTGCCACAAAGAAGAGGGAGTCAGGCTATTCTCCAAAGCGCCTGAAGGCAGGACAAGAAGCAACGGGTGGAAACTAACCAAAG
>NW_015386388.1:5946479-5987309 GCF_001527695.2 Protobothrops mucrosquamatus
ATGGAACAGCCTGCCTCCAGAGGCAGTGAATGTGCCAACACTGGAAGTTTTTAAGAAGAAACTGGACAGCCATTTGTCCAAAATGGTATAGGGTTTCCTGCCTGAGCAGGAGGTTGGACTAGATGACCTCCGAGGTCCCTTCCAACTTTTTATTATTATTAATAATAATAATAATAATAATAATAATAATAATAATAATAATAATAATAATAATAATAATATGAGATGCCTTCACCCAGCAATTTCATGTACCAGCTGGAATTATCTCTGGAAGTAGGTTAACCACTGCAACACTGTACACCCCCCCCACTCTACTCCTCTAAGCAGATCCAGATACTATGACTGATGGTCCCCAAAACACCTGGGATATCAAAAACAAGAAGGATGGACATATCATCCCTATGTTGTAAACATACCATTTCAGTTTGATATCTAGATCTGAAACTTGACCACAAAGGATCCAGTTGATAGTTATGCAAAAAAAGCAAAAGGAGAAAAAAAGCAATGACTTGATGTGGCTGGCAATTGGCATATATCTGAATATAGGAATAAACACTGCCTTGTGTCAATCATTCTGTTACTGTAAGTCTGTTTGAATAGAGTTCCTCTTTGGGAGAAGATCAAAGGAAAGTTAGAATTGAGACATCCTGCCCTCTTCCCATTACTCATCCTTATAGTATCATCTTTTCCTAGCAGTGAGTCCATTTCTTCCATTTAATTAATGATATTGCAAAAAAATATTTTTTGTTATTTTTAGGGAGATTTGTGTGTTTTAGCTTAACTTTCTTTCTGAGATATTAGTTACTTGCTGGTATGCCTCTTTGGCATTTACATCTTATCCTCCATTTTTTAATATGTTCCTTTTAGATTCTATCTCAGTTGAAAGTCATCTATGCACCCATAATGGTTTTGCCCCTCCTTTTTTACCCATTCACATTCATGATGCATGACTGTGCTTTCCATATTTTATTTTTTTTAGAAGATCTAAGTTCTCCTGTTCTCCCTTTGATCTGTTAATATGTTTATGAAATCCTACCAAATATTTCTCTAAACGTGTTGATAATGACTTTTCTGAAATTCAGTGTACATATCTGACTAGGACCATTTCTCTTTCTGCCATATCTTGAACCCAAATTGACATGATTACTTCATCCCAAATGAATAATTACTTTTACTTTTCAAACCTGCTGATTAGAATAAAATCTAAAATTAGAGGACCTGGTCCTCTGTCTTATCTTCAAACTTCTAGAAAATTAAACAGACCAATTAAATAATTTTTGAGACTTTGCAGCCTTGGTTAAGTTGGCTTTCCAACAGATTTTTATTTAATTTATGTATCTATATTTTCTTCTAACACTATATAAACAATTCTATCAATGACTTCAAGAGTATAGTTTCAGCCACTCTCTTGATTTCTGTTTGCAAATCAATTCCTTTCAATGTATATTTACAAAAAATTCTAGGCATGGTGGAGTCACCAAGCAGATGTCTAATAGGATTCTGGCCAATATCTTATTTTGCCATTAATTCTGATTCATATCTCAAGATTACATTAGTGTGGTATAACAGAAAGCATCAATGGATATCAATGAAAAAGAGCTCTTATTTGATACTTTGCTTTATGCTATTCATCAACTTGGGTACACCACACTCCTAGGCTCTTTATGTAATAGTCAGAAAAAAATACAATACTAGGCAAATAACTAAGGATGTTCCCAAATGCAAAATAAAAAAATGAATAATTCTGAAATCTAAATTGCAAAAAATAAAAACAATTAAAATTCCTTAGTACAAAGATTGCCTCAAATGCATTTTCTTTGGACAAATCCAAAAAGCACAAGGCACCAATAAAAATTTGTGCTTTATCTGTAACAAATGCAAGAGATTATAATATAATAAATCTAAGATAGTGTAGCATAGTGTAGCATGCTCTAACACTGGAAGTTTTTAAGAAGAGACTGGACAGCTATTTGTCTGAAATGGTATAGGGTTTCCTGCCTGAGCAGGAGGTTAGACTAGATGACCTCCAAGGTCCCTTCCAACTATCATCATCATCATCGTCATCATCATCATCATCATCATCATCATCATCATCATCATCATCATCATCATCATCATCATCATCATCATTATTATTATTAAATCTGACTAGCAAAATTGGAGGATGCTGGAAAATCTGGAGTGCATCTGTCCTTTTTTTTCCTGAAAGGCAGTTAAGAGTTTCTTCCTCTCCTTTTTGGAAGTACTTAAATTCCTGAATCTTGGCTGAAGTGTGGTGAGTTACCTACTTTATTTTCAATTTCTTGTGCTGAGGAGTATGGTATTTCAGATCTTTTGCGGATCCCTTTCCCAGTGCATGTCTTGTTCACGAGAGGAGCCAGACCAGCCTGTACCGGTTTTGAAGTAGCTATATTCCTTCCAAATTCTTGCATTCAACAGATTCCTGCTGTTTCATTTCAACTGCAGTCAGATTTTTAAAAACAACAGGCTGTTCTGCTTTGTAAATTGATTGCTTTCTTCTTTTGTCCATTTTTTCTCTGTGGCCCTATTTGTGACTGGCTTCTCTCTAATCTTCCACTTTTATCCCAGAAAGAAAAGAGAGAGATTTAAGAGAGAAAAAAGGTGTGAAGGGCTGCTGCAAGGAAGCTTACTGGATTATGATTTTTCAGAGAAGAAAGGATAAGTTCATATTTTCAGAAAAAGCCATTCAAGCTGATGGAAAAAGTGACATCTACATTATTATCCCTTCTCTGTAATTTTTGTAGGAAAGGTGGAGGAGAAAGGAACTTCATATCAATGTTTAAAGGCAATTTTACCATATTCTTGCTAGGTGGCAGAATGTTTTTGGCTATTGTTATTGAAAATATTTTATTCCTTTTACTGGGGCTTTTAAGCAGTTTGAATTATGAATTGATCAAAATGGATTATATTCCCAGTTACAGAGGAAAAAACCCTAAATATTAAAGTGTTGAACAATTTACCAAGGGCACAAACTCTTTATTATGTACAGTTTACTTCAATTTTCTGAGGTAAAATAAACTGTACAGTACATATGGTAAACAGTAATGATTTTAAATTGTACATGTCTGTATGCAATATCATTGTGTGTATACTTAGCAATAATTTATATTAGAGAGAGAAAATTCTTTGTGCCAGTGTATAAAGGTAAATGTTATAAATATGGATAAAAATAATGAAAACCTGCTTCAATCACTCCGTTAAAAGCCAAGGAATAAAATGACAAATCACTTTAAAGGCTTCTGAAAGCCAAAGGAACCAGCTGCTATATTACTTGATAACAGAAAGCTGCCAGGGACTAGATAGCTTGTTTTTCAATTGTGTCATAAGGCTCTTGCCATAAGCAGCTGTTTGCAGTCCAGCATTCTCACATGGCTCTTTTGAAAGTCCATCAGCCAACATTAAACAAACTTTTCCCTCCAGGCAATGATATCCTTACTATGTTCAACAGTTATTAATGTTTAATTTTAAAAATATAGCTTTCTCTTGTTGCTGAAGTAAGAAGCATTATCAAATGAAAGATGGATTGTTTCCACTATTGTTGCTCTTAGCTGAGAAAAGTAATACAGGTTGATGTTCTTTCTAGAGAAATGAATACAACTGTTTTGTAAGGGTTGGGTACAGTTGCTTCCTCCTGCTTTTCTCAATTAGTTCTTTACCCCTCCTATATATCTCAGTTAATATCTGGTCTTTTCTTTTAGGTGATTCCACATCTCTTCAGATTTGTAAGTAAGTCAATAACAATTGTTAGCTTTAAAAAACAATTGTTTCTAGCTAACTGGAAAATTTTTCTATACATATTAAGCTCATTTCTGTATCATAATACATATAGGAACATTTCCCAGTTTTTTGTGGTCATTTTTCACTTTATATCAGGCCATCCTTGGCAGAGATTATGGGAACTGAAGAAAACACATAAGAAGGATATAAATCTTCAGAAAACTGCTATAACCCAACTTTTTCCCAACTGGGTGATCTCCAGATAATGACTAATAAGTCCAATATCATGGGAATTGTACAGAGAACAAATTTTATAAATAATTAAATCCAACACATCTAAAGGTCAGGTTGCCTGTAGAAAACTAGTTTAGCCATAATTCCAAATAGACAACCATATGTATCTGATATGTAGCCATAATTCCAAATAGACAACCATATGTATCCGATTAAAATTTATTTGGGGGGGGGGGCTGAGAGTTGAATATATAAAAACAATTTCTATTATTTATTTAAAACATTTATAGAGCTGACCACCTTGTTACCAACTCTGGATGGGTCCCAATAAAATTAAAACAGCATCTTGACTAAGACCTCGATAAATAGCAGTGAAAAATGATGAAAGAAAATGTGTGAATCTTCCAGAACTATCTTTAATTCCAGTTTGAAAAAGACCACTTGGATGATTCAATAGGCTACTGGAACAGCATTTGGTAAGCAGAGACAACAATAAAAATTTCTGGCATTAATGAGAAATGTTATGTTTGAAATAAAACACTCATTCTCAAAAAGAATCTCATCCCAACTATAAAGTATGGTGAATTGAGTACCATAGTTTGAGGCTATTTTGCTGTATAGGATCTGGTGGTTCACAATAATTGGGGGAATAATAAATTCTAGACTGTACCAGCAAATTGTACATGAAAATATCAAGATATCCAATTCATCTGCAAGCTGAAGCTTAGACTTAAGTGGAATAATGCAACAATAATTCTAACTATACATCTGCAAAAAATAGCTTAAACAGTAGAAATGTCATGTCCAAAAGTCAATGCTCATCTGGTCCTTAAACTAATGAAAAGCTGTGGCACATGATGTGAAGTAACATGTTTGCAGGAAACCCTCATAATATCAGTGAGCAAAATGTTGGATTGATCATGTTTAACAAGTTTGATTAAATTTACTGCTGCCAAAGGAAGTATTCCCATCTTCCAAATTGAAAACTTCATATACTTTTTTTCAACAAAGACAGCGCTAATGGCTCAATGTGTTCAAAAAGTATACTATTTGTATAGTATACTAGTATACTATTTTTTGGCTAGGCTTGATTAATCTGATTTTAAAAATCTAAATTAAAAATGCAAAATACAAACAACTTTGTAGGGTACTGAACTGCAGGATTTCCTTTTACTGTAAAGGATTCACAAACAGTCCCCACTATAATGCCATATGTTTCAAAATTCTACTAATTTATTCACAACTCACATTTTTTAAATCTTTCAAAATATGTAGCTAATGTAATAGTTCCAATAACTTTTGACTGAAATAAATGGGTTACTAACTACAGGACCAATACATTCTCAAAACTTTCTTCTGCTTGATCCTCAGATTTAATTTAGGGTTTGAGCCCAAAAGGCTGCCTTGAATCACAAATACTTTGGAATTAATTCTTTAAAAAAGAAAGCATGTGCTATCTTTTTCAAGTATCCTATTTTCCATGCAAATGAAGTTTTGAAGAGTCTGATCTTTTTCTGCAATTAGCCTCAAGTTAATTAAAAAATAAAGCCTTTAACAGGTGTTTATTTCACACTACTTAAGTGAAGCTGAGACTTGCCTATCATTATCACACATGTTACGTACAGTTCTGGAACTGAAAAAATAAAACAGAAAAGGAACCTAAAAAAGATTGATAATTGCTTTGCAAAATGATGTCCTCAATCCACAAAGAATTTAAATTTGAATTTCTTTAGGCATTTTATGTGTTATATAGAATTGTAAAAAAAATTGCTGGTCTGATTGGGGAAAGAGAAGGAGGAAATAATCAGCATATTAGTCTCTTTCTATATTTATTAGATTTGGATTTCCACCTTTCCTCCTCCCCAGAAGTCAATTTTCTATCATCAGTGATTAAGTTGGACTCTGGTTTGGTTAGAATTTGAATTATCACTCAAAATTCAGGGCCCCAGAGCCGATCATCATCTAGGCAGCGTTAAGTAAAGAAAAAGAACACAAGTCTGTCATCAATTCCTGGATTTACATGAGCCTAATAGGACTGACAATTTTCTGTCAAATATTTCCTCCTCTTTTTATAAAATTATACTTAGCTGGTGGATGGCTGGATAGGTCTAGAGCAGGGGTAGGCAACCTTGGCTCTTTTATGACTCGTGGACTTCAACTCCCAGAATTCCTGAGCCAGCCAAGCTGGCTCAGGAATTCTGGGAGTTGAAGTCCACGAGTGATAAAAGAGCCAAGGTTGTCTACCCCTGGTCTAGAGTCAAATGCTCGTATTAATGATACATATTTTTAACTTGAACATAAAATGTTACAAATATAGCATTTACAATATATTTTAAACATGCAAAATAGTACTTATTTCTAGGTAATAAACATGGACACTGAAAAAAGAAGGTCATCAGAAATTCATCAAGCCCAGCATTAAAATTATCTAGCTGTACAATGGGGACTTGCAAGCTCCTGCATTTCGGTCAAAGAGATGTACAGAGGTTCATTTTGCAAGGGAGAAGCACTATACAGCTAATCCTTGATTCACAACAGCATTGAGTGATCATTTTTCATGCTAACGACCATTGCAGCATCCACAAGGTCATGTGATCAAAATCTGGACGCTTGGCAACTCACTCACATTTACAATGGTTACAGTGTCCTGGGACTTTCTGACAAGCAATGGAGAAGCAGGATTACTTAACAACCATATTACTAACCTAAATACTGCAGTGATTTACTTAACAACTGTGGCAAGCAAGATGGTAAAATGGGGCAAAATTCACTTAACTCACTGAACAACTGTCTCACTTAACAACAGAAAATTTGGGCTCAATTGTAGTCATAAGTCAAGGACTACCTGTAATTCTCTCCTTACCACAGGATACCTTTCCTGCACAATATTTTAGATTGGATAGTTGTGGAAGCAGGAAGGAACATGATTTTGTACAGAATGTTTCACTTTTCTCCATCTCCTTTTTGTACTGTTTTGCTGATATTCTACAAAATGGTGTGCTTGGACCTTGCAACAAAAATTGTGAGGTAGGAAAGTTGACAAATAACTTGCCTAAGAGTCCTGCAAACTACCTGGCTCTCAGGCATTGCTTCAATTTTATATTCACCACCAGGACTTTGGAACTCCTATCTCCAATAATACCATTTTTTTCTCCCTCTATCCCACTTAGGAGTTTTTGTAACCGACTTGATAAAAGTGACCTTGATAAATCAGCACTCTAAACTGCAAAAGGTGCAATAAAATTCAGCAGAGCTGAATATGAAGTGTTTTATGCTGGAAAAACAACACCAAATATATAGAGACATCAAATAAGGGAGAGGATGGCTAGACTCCAAAGTAAAGTAAGAAGGAAGGAGTCAACAGCTTCAAGATAATTCATAAGATCAGCGTGCATAGAATGCAATACTGTTATTAAAAATGTGTTCAGCTAATCAGTGAATGACTCCTCTTTTCTTAACAAGCATTTAAATGTAGGATTTTATCTTTTTCAGACATTTTCTTGATCTTTCTATCTCAGGCCCTTTTATTTTAACTAAAAAAAGTTCTTCCAAGTTACACAAAGAGTAAAGGAAAATCCTTGAACCAGAAATAGAAACGGCTGAACCTCAGATTGTCAGCATTCAAAAATCTACGAAAAGGTAAGATGTCAATTCCCATCATTAGCTACTTATGTCCAACATGGCCTGTGATTACATTCAAACCAGAGTACATTAAAACAGGAACCTTCTACTTGGATGGAAGCAGGTGGTTATTTTGTTCTGGAAAAGTGGGAGAAATTCATGACTTTTACAACAACATAAATAGCCGACAGGTTAGAATATTGCTAGTCATGCCATCTTCTATAAACTAGAAGTAGTGGTCTATTCAGTTTTGTGATTTAAAGAAAATGCCTGTTGGCAAAAGAGCCAGTTAGGATTTATTCTCTTTTGTCTTAACAACACTCATGGTCATCTACTGTGAAATTGAAAAGCTACACATACAATGGTTTTGCAATGCACATCAGTCCAACGGAACACACTATCACAGATAGAAACGTCTTTAAAATAATGTAATTAAAATAAGGAATATATATTTATTTGAGTTTCCAGAAGCTTCTTCTAATCTGGGTCAAGGTTAAGGCACTTTCCAATCTGGCACCCTTTTAGACAAATATCTGTATAAACCACAGCCCCTGCTGACTGGGAATTGTAGCAATTATACTCCAATAGAGGGGGAAAAGTCTGTCTGTATTTTCAGAGATTTATGTCCAGCGGATGTCAGTAACTAAAACAGATTATCATTATAAGAGCTAGTTTAGTACAGGCAGCAAAAGTAATAATTAATGGAGAAATGACCGACAGCTTTCAAATTCAAAAAGGCATGAGGCAAGGTTGCCCGTTATCACCACTGTTGTTTGATTAATATCTCAAGAGATAGTATAGAGCAGTGGTTCTCAACCTTTTTAATGCCGCGACCCCAACCGGTCGTAAGTCAAGGACTAAACCGGTCGTAAGTCGAGGACCAAACTGGTCGTAAGTCGAGGACTACCCAACCGGTCCTAAGTCAAGGACTTTCCCTGCCCGGGAGTGCCATGCATGCGTGGTTCTGCCCCCTGCGCCGGCCGAGGCGTAGCTGGCAAGCGGCAGAGACGGAGCAGGCCGACCACCAGCTGGCCCAGCCCAAGGGAGGTAAGGCACCCGCTGGAAAAGGGGAAAAAATGGCGGACAAAAAAAATGGCGGACAGCCTTGCTTGGCAACCCCCATGAAATGGTCGATCGACCCCAAATGGGGTCCCCACCCACAGGTTGAGAACCACTGGTATAGAGTAATTCGGCAAGATGAACAGATTAAAGGTCTAGAGATCAAGAAAGAAACGTTTAAAACACAAGATTTTGCAGACGATTTAGTTCTTATAATTGAAGAACCATTACAATCAGGGATAAGATTGATGGAAATACTGAGTAAATATGGGGAAATAGCAGGTCTGAAGATAAATAAAGAAAAAACTAAAATGCTCGTCAAAAATATGACTAAAATACAGAAAAATGAATTGGTTGACAGAATAGGTATTCAAATTACGAACAAAATAAAATATCTAGGGATACAACTAACTACTAGATGCATTGCACTCAAAAGAGATAACTATGATAAGTTAATTGAACAGATCAAAAAGGATTTAGATATTTGGACCAAACTGCAGCTCTCCCTTATGGGTAGAATTGCGGTAATTAAAATGAATGTGTTACCGAAAATTTTATTTTTGTTCCAATGTATACCCATAAAATTGGACAAGAATTTTTTTCAAAACCTTAACAAAATTATACTCAAATTCATTTGGCGAGGAAAAAGAGCAAGGATTAAATTAAAATTACTGCAGGATTCAAAGGAAAGGGGGAGATTTGGCCTCCCAGACCTGGAAAAATATTATCAGGCCATAGTATTATTATGGGTAAGGGATTGGATATTACTAAAGAACAGGAGATTATTATGTCTGGAAGGTCATGACCTACAAATAGGATGGCATACTATGTTATAGGATCATAAATATAAGACACACAAATATTTTCGAAGGCACTATATCAGACAAGCTCTAATTGATGTATGGGTTAAAATCTGGCAACCAAATTATACTCAAGTTCCTAGTTGGATCTCATCATTAGAAATGCATGTACATCCAAAGTTTATCCAATTAGGAAAGATTATAACATATAAAAATGTTTTAGACGAAAGAGGGGAATTGAAACCCAGGAAAACTCTCCAAGACGAAGGGATAGAATTAGAATGGTGGGCATACCTTCAATTACAGGCGAGATATTGGTAAGATAAAAAAGAGTTAGGCATCAAATTAGAACAGATAGGGCTGGATAAAATATTATTAGGTACGGAGGATAAAATGATTAAAAAACTATACCATTATTTGTTAGATCAGGCAATGTACGAGGAACAGGTAAAAGTGACCATGTTAAAGTGGAGTAGGGATTTTGATCTCAACTTTGATCTGCACATCTGGCAAGAACTATGGGTAAGGAACAGGAAGCTTACTCTGGTCACCTCCTACAAAGAAAATCTCTACAAAATATTCTATAGATGCACCTCCCACCCATAAGATTAGCTAAAATGGGTTCAAATGCTTCTTCCAAATGTTGGAAATGTAAATTGGCAATTGGGACATACTATCATATGTGGTGGGAGTGCCCCCGAGCCCGTGATTTTTGGAATAAGGTTAAAAAATGGCTGGAAGAAATATTAATGCTAGTGGTAGAGTTAAAATCAGAACTCTTTTTACTAGGCATAACCACGCAGAAATACGACAAAGGGGTATTCTATTTGATGTTACACATTCTCACGGCTGCTAGATTGGTATACACTCAAAACTGGAGGAATAAAGGAATTCCAACAGAAGAAGAGATTTTATATAAAAATTTATTGTGCGCTGAAATGGATAGGCTCACAATGGTAATGAAGGATAAGACAGAATCAGACTACTTTGAAATCTGGGACAAATTTTATTACTGGTATGAATTAAGGAGAACTTAAAGCTTGGGCTTTAAGCTAGTGTTAAGACGGAAATACATATAACTGTATATATAATTGTATTGTATAGAAGAATAAGTTTATATAGAGATTAAGGATGGTGTATTAATTATATGTATTAAGAGGAACAAATTGTTAGGAATATTTATTCTGGAATGTCACGTTATGTCCATTTTTTTTAACTGTATTATAAATAAAAAACTTTAAAAAAGAAGAGCTAGTTTAGTGCATTGGTTAAGGCACCAGGTTAGACACCAGAGACGGAGTTCCAGTTTTGCCTTTAGGCATGAAAGATATGCCTGGGTGACTTAGGGCTAGTCACTCTCTCTCAGCCCAATACATCTCACAGGTTTGTTGTTGTGGGGCAGGGGCAGGCAACTTTTATGACTCATGGACTTGTTGTGGGGCAGGGGTAGGCTCTTTTATGACTTGTGAACTTCAACTCCCAGAATTCTGAGCCAACCATGCTGAGGGGAAAGGGAGAGATTTCCAAGGTGAGCCATGCTGGCTCAGGAATTCTGGGAGTTGAAGTCCACGAGTCATAAAAGAGCTAAGGTTGCCTACCCCTGTTGTGGGGGAAATAGAAGGAGGAAAGAGTATTAGTTATGTTTGTTGCCTTAAGAGGTTTATAAAAATAAATAAAATAAAATAAAACAAAACATAGCAAGATTCTTTGTTCCCATCTAGTTGGGTGCAGTGGAACTTCAAAACACTCTCTCTGACTCATATCAATATGCTTAGGTCCAAATCAATTTGTTTTTTTAAAAATGCTTTTAGAAGAAAATACGGAGTAGAGACTTTAGCCCAGTTCTTGCTTTATTTGGCTCAAAGGATGATGCATGATATTATTTGTTAAATTTATTTACCACCTATCTTGCTGTAGGGCTACTCTAGGCCAGAGGTCCCCAATCTTTTGGGCACCAGGGACCGGTTCCGTGAAGAGATATTTTCCATGGATCAGAGGGGGACAGGGTTTCATGTACTGCCTGCATCCTGTGGATGGGACTTTGCTTGTTTGTGTGGACCGGTTTCTGGCATGCCACAGACCGGTTCCAGTCCATGGACCGGAGTTTGGGGACCCCTGCTCTAGGCAGCTTACAATAATAAAAAGGGAAAAAATGAAAGGAGTGAAAACTGAACAGAAGTAAAATAATAGAGCAATAAAATAAACAATGGCAAAGGAAGACAACAAGAATAATATGATAACCAAAAAGATGGATGGGTGCAGAGAGCAAGAGCGCAGGGAGATGGAGTCTGCCATCAATCTAGCAGCCACCTCCAGGAACTTCTCCATTTGGTCCCCAGGCCAACTGGCAGATCCATGTCTTCAGGCACTTGCGGAAGGATAGGAGGAAGATGGCAGATCTTACTTAGATGCTAGGATGTTCCAAAGTGCAAGCACTGCAGCAGAGAAGGCTCTTCTTTGGATCCTGACAGTTGGGAGTTCTGTGACTGACGGAATCTGCAGTAGGTTTTCTCCGCTGGTACTAATAGGATGGGCTTGTCATAGTTCATCAGACTGTCTGGACCTATGCCATTAAGGGCTTTAAAGGTCATAACCAATACCTTGAACTGGACTCGGAAGCAAACTGGTAGCCAGTTAAGTTCATGAAGTAGAGATATAATATGGGCCATCCTAGGGCCCCCAAAGACTGGTCTTCCTGCTACACTTTGCAACAGTGGAAGTTTCTGAATGGACTTCAAGAGTACCCCTATGTAGAGTGCATTGTGGTAGTCTAGGCAAGGGATGATCAGGGCTGAGTAGCTGAGCACAGGGAGTCGTGATCCAGGAAAGATGGCAACTGTGCACAACGCAGAGCTATGCAAAACTGTCCTGGTTCTGCCTGCCACCTACTCTTCAATATATGTTATATGGTATTATCCCACCTTTGCTATTTTTATAAATAACCCGATGCAACAAACTTATCTTATACTCCTTTCTCATATTTTCCCACAACTGTGTAAGATGGATTGGGCTGAGGGAGTGACTGGCCCAAAGCAAAGCAGCCAGTTTAGCTTTCATATCTAAGATGGAATTAGAACTCTCAATTTCCTGGTTTCTAGTCTGGTTCCTTAACTATCAGGGCATATATACCCCAAACAAACAAACAAGAATGGGGGCATCGTGCCATGGAAGCAATAGTAGAATTTAAGGCAATTTAAGGCAATTTTGATTGATCTAGAAAAGTTATGCAAGCTTGAAGGGTCAGATGAAAGACTGTACGTGCAAATGAGGCCCTGGGGATCAGAAGAAGGGTCATATGTGGAGATAGGACCCAGGTGTGGTTGTGATGGACACAAGAGCGAGGAAGATGAATTCTGAGAAGAAACATTTACTCTTAAACAACTTTTTCTTTAAGAGCCTTTTTCCTTTCTGCTCACTGAGGATTTTAAAGCACAAGCAGTTGAGCAGTGGGAGGGAAGCTGGGGGGTGGCTGCGGGGGGGGGGCGCTACAGGAACAATTAAGCGAGACAGATTCACAGGTTCAACCACTTAGCCAGGATGTTGAGTCTCACTTAAACGAAAAGTTAAAACCACATAGCTGGCACAGGAAACTAGAAGCTTTGCAATATTCCTATGACCTAAGAAGGGCAATAGGTGGCATGACATTTAGCTATTTTGCATAGCAAGTGAGAAAGCTTTGGGGGGCTGCAATCCAGGTAACCAATCAATATTATATGTTATGCCTGTATTATTGGGGGGGAGGGCAAAGGGGTGTATTGGGAGGGAAAAGGGGTGTATGAGAATCATCTTCGATTATAAAAACTGCTGTAAAACTGTAATGGGAGGCCTTGGTAGCTTTCAAAGCTGAGGTCACTTTCATCTTGGTACCAAAATAAAAGTCTTTTTGTTTTCCACATCTTGGGTTTGGTGATCAATTGGCTTCAACACAAAGCTAAGACTCAATTTTGGGGACAAAAGGTTCACTTCTATTTAGTACTTGCTGAAGAATATCAGAACTATCAGCTAAAAACTGATTGCTAAAAACATCCCATAAGAAGAGAATGAAGTTACTTCTCCACTATTGTCAAGAAAAGGGGGTAGATTTAACCCCTAAGAGCTGAGCTTGGCCTGATGGAAGCCTTCCCATTTTGGAATTTCTCTATTGAGATAAAATGCCCCCACCCTACTCCTACTCTAAGATTGCTAATTGGAGAACAGATCCTTCCTGTCTCCTTCCCTCCAGACCAACATAGTATAGATCAAGAATGAGAACACAACCTTTTAATATTTAAATATTAGCAAGGCTATAAAGTTTTAAAGGCCATTTGTTGCCTTTTATAGCTGCTTTTTAAAAAAGAAATCTGGGCTGAGAAACCAGCCAAGATGTATTAAACCCACACTTGGAAATACTAGCAGGATAATATTCTCTTACCCAAAATATCCAGTGCATGTTATCTCCTTTTTTAGTAATATATGTATTTTTCAGAACCATTATTTAAAAATATAGTTTTGTATTCTAACATCCCATTTCTCCATGCCAGTTTTACAAAAAAGGTAAAGACCTAGGCTTTGTCTGCCTCTTTCACCTTATTCTCTAGCCACTCATGTTATTTATAACATAATGCAATATTTTTTTTTAATGTACTCTCACAGCAGTTATACACTACTCTACAGAATGTGTTTCCCTTCTGGACAAATCAACTACATTGGAACTGCCATTACTGTTTAATGTTCTAAATTGTGCCCCAATGAACAGAGTGCATTTGATGATATCATAGCAATTCAGCTAATGGCAACACAATTTTGTAGCTGGACATTAAAAAAAATATCTATTCAAATTTACCATTCACATTTCTTACAAACGCTGCTAACACCTTGAGGCCACAGATTCTAGATAAAGAAAAAGTAATGCTTTTCTTCCTTAGCTTTAAAAATTCAGATGTCAACCCTCATCTGCCTTAGGCTGTCTTATTAATATTTAAGAGCTGTCATAAATAGCTTCTGCTGAACAGGCTTTTTCACTAGCTAAATTTTGCTTAGGATTTTGTAGCTCAGATATGTTTTGGCTAAACACAATTATTTGCCAACTGACTCTAAAAACCAGAATCTCTTAGTCCCAAATTGCAGCTTCCTTTAGCCACTGCCAAGTTTGAACATGATGCTAGCCAATCCTTATTTAAAAGGCATCCAATTAATTAGCCATCACTACATTTAATAGCAAAAAAAAATAATCCTTTGAGCTAATTATGCATTGCAGAAAAAATATCTCATTTTTTAAAAAAATCCTGAAGCAACTTTTATCTGTTTCATCTAATGCTGAAAGAGAATAATTGCCTCTGAAAGATTAATAGTTTTATAACACACTATCAATTTTCCCTGGAGTCACGTTTTTGCTGAGTAAAAACTTGATTTCTCATAAACACACAGTCTTACAAAACACATTCTGGTGAACTTTAAAAACAGATATATAGAAACTATTTCTGCCAAATCGGTAGGCAAACATATGTGATGACATTTATCTCTAACAAATTTAAAAGAAAAATTGATACATTACCCTTCTAGAAAATAAGTTGCGTGTACAGTATATGTATATATTATTTTATGTACAGAGCATATAAAGTATTTATTTCATACTTCCTAAACAAAGATATAATTAAACTGTTTCTTGATTGCATAATTAAAATCTGGACAGGCACATTCTATCGGTTTATTTTTAGTTATTTAGCTTCTTAGTTTAACTACTATTGCTACTTTATACTACATGGCATTATAGTTTTCACTAGACAATCCTTCTCTTCCTCCTTGTCTGACCCATGCAATTGCCCGCCACTTTCTTGAGGGCAAAGGGACCAAAGGGAGCCATGGACTGTGAGGAAAATCCCCATTCCCCATCCCAGGGAGAAAGAGGGCTCACCCATCGAACACCAACATCTTCCAGGCAAACCTACCTTGCAAGAAGGTATTAAAATTGCTCCTTCGTATCCATTGGGACTTGCGGCCAACTTATTGGGAGCAGCAGTGGGAACTGAATGAAGTTGCACTGGTTGCCAGTGGCCTTCCGGGTGCGCTTTAAGGTGTTAGTTACCACCTTTAAAGCGCTCCATGGCATCGGACCTGGTTATCTCCGAGACCGCCTTCTGCCACAGATTCCCTCCCATAGACCGGTACGCTCCCACAGAGTGAGTCTCCTCAGGGTGCCGTCGGCCAAGCAATGTCGGCTGGCGACCCCCAGGGGNCCGGACGATTCCGGATCTCCTTACTTTCCGCCGCGCCCTCAAGACATGGCTTTTTCAGCAAGCGGGCCTGGCCTAGGGAGGATTTTAAATCGGGTTCTTAAGAGTAATTTTAAATAGCACAACTTTAAATATTTGGTTTTAATTGGTTTTACTTGGGTGGGGTTGTAAATGTGTTTATGTTTTTTAATATGTTGTGAGCTGCCCTGAGTCCCGTTGGGAGAAGGGCGGGATATAAATCAAATAAAATAAATAAATAAATAAATAAGTCCGACTTCACATTGACTTTGTTTGTGAGTAGCTGGCAGGGAGTGTCAGAAATTAGTTCTCTCCTCTTCCTCTTCCTCCTCCCCCTCCTCCTCCTCCTCCTCCTCATCATCATTTGGAACTGCCTGCCATTTTGGTGTGAGGAAGGGAATGATCATGAACAGACAAAGAAGTAGTGGTAGTATGAGAGACTGTCAACTTCCTGCATGCTTCCCCATTGACTCTGCTTGTGGGAAGCTGCAGGGAGCATTGGAAATTGCTTCTCCCTGTCCTTGGCTGACCCACAGAATTGCCTACCATTTTGCTGTGGAGAGGGAGCGCATAGGAAACCAAAGACTTCAAAGAAAACTGCACTCCTATTCCTCATATCCCTAACAGCCCCTTTTCTCCAGGGAGTAGAGCGCTCATCTATTGATTGCCAGCACCTCCCAGCCAGCCCTACCTTGCCAACAGATATCTGAGTTGCTCCTTTGCCCTTCTCTTGCCACCCACCACTGTTAAGAGATTTCAAATTTAATCTTGATTCTAAACAATCAATTGCCACTTGTCTGTCAGGCCTTGCCTTGAGTTAATTGAGAGCAGACATTAGAGACAGGCAGGAAAGAGGGCAGGGATACAGCCATCCCATCTTCCTTTGAACCATGCAACCTATGGGTTTCTGGGAAATATACTCAGAAAGTATGGAGCTACTGAAGCAGCCATAGCATTTCAAAATTTCATTCCCAAGGGAGTCATGGCTTCTTATACTCTATAAATTAGCCCATTTGGATTAATTTGGTTTAATAATTGCTTTTCCATAACTTTCAGCTTCATCCATTTAAGGGTTACAAGGAAACAGACATGAATTTTAATAGAGTATAGTTTCAACGTTCATATTAATTATAATTTTTCTAGTGAATTTAAGTCATTTAGTGATTTTATTTTATTTTTTTAGGCATTTTTACATTTAACTATTATTGCATAATTTTATATATTAACATTTATAAGACAAAATTTATGCTGCACTATATTATACATAGTTTAATTACAGTTTTTAAAACCTTTCATTTTTTGAATTGAACTATGATTAACAAACATTATTAACTAAATAACATACATCTATGATACATAGCGAAAATGGTATAGAAAATTTTCTACTGAAAATTAAGAGACAAATATTATAGACTTACACATTTACCATATTTCCTTAATGTTACCAATAGATTTGTTGCTATTGAGATCAATTATAATATCCATTTAGTTTTAATAGAATTGTGGGTCCTACCTCCGAAGTTTCATTTTAATGTGTTTTTTTTCTAATGTGGCAAGTAAAAGAGACTTTAGCAATTCACATTTCATGCCCACGCACACACACACACAAAAACCACACCTGTGTACAACCGAGAAATATTTAAGGATTTAGTATTGTTATTTTTACTCAATAAATAAATGTATGCGGTCCTTGCTTAACAACAAACCAGATCATTAAAGTTATGACGAGTCTGAAAAAGTAACTTTACATCCTGTAATCACTTTTATGACTGTTGTAACATTCTTGTGGTAACGTCATTGGAATTCTGTACTTTGCAACTGTAGAGCATTTACAACTGTCACATGTAGTCACGTGATCATTTGCACAATTCACATCTGGTTTCTGATAAGCAGAGTCAATGGAGAAGCTGGCAGTAAAATCATAAGTCACCCTGATGCCTCACTTAATGACCATTGGTGATTCACTTAGCAATTGTGGCAGATGTGAGTTCATCACAGCCAAAACATCTTGCTTATTGACCACATCATTTTACAACAAAATTGCTGGTCCCGATTTTGGTTGTTAAGCAAATGATATCTGTATTATACAAATGTGTCAATTTTAATTTTTAATACAATGAATAAATATAACCCATGCAAACAAAAACTCTTTTGAGCTCCTCCATAATTTTTAAAAGTGGGCAGGGGTCCTGAGAGGAAAAAGAAAAGAAATACTGCTCTACTCTGTCCAACATAACTATGGGATATGTTAGCTTAAAATTGTCATGTTTGAAAATATTTTTTAATAAAATACGATTATATTCACGTATCACACTAAGCCATAAGGCTAATTTAGCAGCTAATTAATCTGCTGACAAGTGTAGTCAAAATCTACACCATATATAAACTTTTAAAGTTTTGCACAACATCTGTGACACATACAGTATGTTCTATATAATTAGGCTATATACATTCTAAAAATGCCAACTTTTATAAGGTGGCTGCCTAAAATATTTACTGTCACATCAAGTGTATATGAAATACACAGAGATCTGATTCTTTAAATATCTTAAGTTTTACGAGAAGGCACTAAAGTCAACATTCCTGGATTCTAATAGCAGTATTTCAAAATCCGAATTAACAGAGATATGATTTCACATGATGAAAGATCTCATTCCTTTGTTTCCGTCATGTTAGTCTTGCAAGGTAGTCAGACAAGAAACACATACAGAAATACTAGCTCTTTCTTTATTGTAAGGTTTTATTTACAGAATGAAAGCCTCACAGTATCCTTCCTCTATTTTCCCTCACTTTTACTCTCTCCAAAATTAAGGAGGGCCTCTTTTCTTTTGCTAGAACTCTTCTTTCTAAAATTTTGTTTATCAGACTATTGTCTAAGTTGTGGATCTTGCTCCTGTCTTCTAAGGTTAGTCCCTTAGTCCAGAGCTTTTCAAACTTTTCACAGATTGTACCACTTTTAGGACATGACAATATTTGAGAATCACCAGTGCTTAGCAAGGTGTCAAAAACTTGATGACTAAAAAAAGGGGGTGATTTTAAGTTTTACTGATTAGATTGATTTGTTGTTATTGCAACGGCTAGTTTATACTATTATAAAAAAGTAAAAAGTTGAGGTTCGATATTAATGCTTCATTCTACTGCAACAGAGGAAGTTGGAAGTCTATGCCTTTTCTTTTCTTTTTCCCTTCTCACCCTCACTTTTCTTTCCATTTTTCCTCCCCACTGTTATACTATTTGCTTTTGTATTTTTATATTTTATTCTACAATCTAATAAAATGTTACAAACCATAAAAAAGAAGCAAAAAAGTACCGATTGATTTAACTCCTCCTTTTATATCCTCTCCTCTCTCCCCCGCCTCCTTCGTTTATATCCTCTCTTCTCTCCCCCCTCCTCCTTTTATCTCCTCTTCTCTCTGCCTCCTCCTCCTCCTCCTCTTCTCTTCCGGGTGTGCTGGAAGCGCTGTCCAGCTAGAGCCATGTGCTCCAAACCTGGGCTCTCAGCAGAGCCCTGGCAACACCACAGCTCCAGCTAACTCTCCCCCAGGCCTCTCTGGGGCTGCTGCTGCTTCAGCTCATCCACTTTTACACTTTTCATTTTACACTTTTTTTTACAGTGCTTTTCAACCCATCGTATGCATATCACTTGCCAGGTGCCGAAGTATCACCAGTGGTACACATACCACATGTTGAAAAGCCCTGCATTAGCCCATTTCATCTCCCTAGGTCCAAAAAACTTGAACTGGAGAAGAAATTGGGAACAGTTTTTGTTCTTGCCTCGGCCTCCAAAGGCACCATAAATGAATTGGAAGCAATAGTCAATCCAAACACAAATCATTCTGAAGCAGAATTAAATTGCTGGGGCAATTCTTTATTTCTCTCTAGTTTTAATTTCAAATTGAGGTCTAGGTTTTCAAACTATGGGTGGGATACCTCACAAGTACAGCAAAACTGGCAGATCATATTCCAGAGCTCACGGAATTGAGGATTCTAACCAATGCAGAATGGTTAACCTAAGATGCATTCAGTCATAATGATCTTTGACATTATTAGATCATTTGCTGAACAGTTTGTTTCCCCCTTCCCTGAAGAACTGAAAATCTTATTTTTACATACATTTTAAAAAGAAAGAAAACATAAATAAAGCAAAGTAATGTAAATACTAAAAGCCAGCAGAAATCTGTTTTTAAAGCTGCAGTGTAAACAAGCAGAAAGCCAATTCTCCAAGCACCATCAGATTTTTGGCTTTATGAAATATTTGATTTGCCAACTGACTTATTTGCCAACCCAAATTCATATGTGTTTTCATTATGTACAATAGATTGCATTGGAGATAATTAGATAAACAACATTAATATTTCTGCAGCTTACCAAATGTTATATTTTATATACATTGCAATTTCATGGAATTACTAAATTTTCTGTAGAAAATACAATCAAAAACTTAGAATTCATCTATCATTCTCCATAAATTAGTTACATGAAGAATTTTCTTATGAATAGGTTTGGAGTTATATATAAATTATTTGCATTTTAAAATACAATATATAGAAAATACAACTCTTAGAATCCCTTACCACATACCATGTATGTGAATTGTAATTTGGCAATAATAGAAGGACATTCCAACTCCTTCTGTAAACCACAGTTATTTTGGAGATATTCTGCCTTATCTGACAAAATCTCTTTGGTCAAATCTTTATGACCTCAAATAAATTTCTTTATTTACTTCCAACAACAGCCATCACAGAAAGAGAAAAAGGTTAAAAGAGAAGTATCATCATAATTCTAACCAGCATTACAGGATTTAAAAATAAGCCAGTTTTCACACTCTGAATTCTAAAGCCAAATAAATACAGATTTCACCACAGAAGTATCAAAGGACAGAGTGACAACCTTCTCCATAAAATACAAAAGACTCAGTGCAATCTTTCCATGTCCCTGTAGTTCTGGACATAAATCATTCTTATCTTCCAGTATTTCTGAGGAGCAGTCAATCAAGTTCTCCTAACAAAATCTTTTGTTCAAAAGGATTACTGTTTTTACAGGAAACACAAATCTATGCCCCCAATATCCACTAGATAGTTCTAGCAGTTTCCAAACCACCTATGTTTTTTGATGAGGCAGAGGAAAGACATAAAACAACATATGTCCAACTATATTTCCAAATAAAAAATATACCTATAATTACTTAGGAAATAATAATTTCAAAGATTCCTAAAGAATGGAAGTTCAAGAGCATAACAAATTTCATTAGATGTTTCTCTTCAGATAGTTTTGAAAATATGTTGGTGTGTAATGAAAGCGCAATATTTGCAATAGATTTAATCAAATTCAGCAAGAAGATAATAATTTGTTGGAAACAGGAAAGAAACTCAAAGCGTTTTTCTATGGAAAGAGATTTGGCTTATGTCTTTGGGAACAGTTTTTATTTCTTTCTTTAAATGGTTTTCTTCTTTATTTATATGTAAAAGGATTGAATCTCTCCCCAAGGGCAAGCAAAACTGCTTTTTTAAAAAAAGTTTGAATGCTTATTAAAGATTTTCATTGATTTATGACAATCCTGTGGGCAACATTTGAAACTATCCTGATAACCCATTGTCAAGCCAAACAGAACATTGCTTCAAAAATTTATGAGGAGATCAGTTATGAGGCCTCCCTACATCCTTCCTTTTCTCCAGGGCAATTCTTTAAGATCTTCAAAACATTCTGACAATATCTGCAATATGTTCCATGGTCCAGTATTGTGTATGATTCTAAGTGGTGTCAGTTTTTCAGTTTATCTTGGCAGATGCAAATGAAGATCTCAGATGGCAGATTTCTATCCCCCTCTGAAATCTAATATCCCAACTTACTTTGTTTGAATCATCTCATACTCATCCTTATGTGATGATGAAGCTATCTGTTCATTCATATCTAATTTTCAGCAGTTCTATGGACCAGCTCTTTTTCAATCCTGTACAGTTTCTTGTAGTTGTTTTTTGCTCTGGCTTGTGTCAGCTTTGATAGTGTTTAGCCACTGTATCTTTTGACGACGTTGTTTCCTTTTATTGCTGACCATTCCGAGCATGGAATCAAACTCCACTGAGTTTGATTGCATGATACGGCTGAAGTAAGTAAGGCAGAATTTTGTGATTTTACCTTCCAGCGATATGTCTGATTTTATACGCTCCAGTACTTACTTGTTTGTTACCTTTGCTGTCAAAGCAATGTATAGGAGCCTTTTCCAACAACAAAATTTAAATGAGATAATTTTCCTCCTGTTTAGTTTTTTATGGTCCAACTTTTGCAACAATTGGTAACTCTAGGAAACACAACAGTGTGGACTAATCTGCATTTAGTTGCCAAGCTGATGTCCTTGTTTTTACATACTTTATTTCTTTCATCATTGCTGTGCGACCAAGTACAATCCAACACTTTATTTCTGGACTGCATTTACTGCTTTGATCAACCTGCAATCCTAAGAAGGTGAATTCTTGTACGCATTCAATCTCTTCACAGTTGATTGTCATTTTGATTTTTCCTTTCTATGCAGTGATCATGAGCTTGGTCTTTTTGATGTTTAGGAAAAAGCCATTTTTTTTTACTTTCTTCTTTAATGCTTCTGATCAGATGTCTCAGGCCTTCTTATTTCCTTAGAGATGAGTTTCTCATCAGCACATCAAAGATTACTGATGTTCCACCCTCCAATCTTTTTCCAATTTTTGGGTTTTTCAAGTTCCAGCTTCTTCATGATCCTCTTGGCTTACAGGTTGAATAAGAAATGTGAAAGGTCGCGGCAGGACAGACACAGGAAGACGGGGCTCCATCTTTCGCAATCGATTTTGCCCCGCTGCGGACCCTGGAAAGGGTCGAAAGTCGCCCCTTAAGGGTGAAAAGCAAGGAGGGGACCCTAGTTTGATCGTGGGAGGGTAGCGGCCCTTCCGTTTGATCCAACAAAGCCCTCCAAATCGGCGGTGGAAAGACAGAAGCTGCTGACAACAGAAGACAATAAGCACTAACAAGCAACTTTATAGCAATGTGGATGAAAATTTCCACCCCTTTCCCTCAGGAAAAGAAAAGCAACAAATTAATTACTTGGGAGAAACAGAAAAAATTACGAGATTGATCTGGAATTAATATATATTTATGGCTTTAAATTTGGGGACTAAAAGTGCTTTTGAGACTTTTTTTTAAAAGAGATTTGAAAAGCTTACATTATAAGTTGAGATTTAAAAAGCTGGAAAACAGTGCTAATGACATCTAGTGGTGAATTATGGCACTACAATTTGTTATGTCTAAAGGAAACTTGGCTTGAAGCCCAGATTTAGATAAAACTCTTGCTGACCTTGGAAGCTTTCACTTTTGAAGACTGTAGCTGGGAAAAGGGAAAAATATAAGAACTTCTGGGCTGTTTAACGATGTGTCAGAGATGATGAACTATTTTGAAACTGGCTTGCTAGAACTATGAATATAAATAGTATCTGACTTTCAGAGCTGTGTTGTGGAACTATTTCCCTGCAGGAGAAATACATTTAATTGCTTGAGATGATGGAATATTTTGGATTACAAATCCTTGATTGATGAACAATTTTATTATAAAAAACACCTACAAAAAATGAAATGGATGTCCCATACTCAACTTGAAATGGTAAAAAACCATCTCTAACACCTGTTCCCAAAGGCTTCAGTTTGACATACTACCAAGAAAATATGGATGAAGATCAGAAAGAAATTTTCTGCATGCTAAAATCAATACAAGAGACTATTGCCTTAGCTTTGATGGAGACTAGAAATAACACAAAGGAGATAAAAGAACAATTGTCTAATCTAAATTTACAAACTCAGAATATGACTACAAAGAAGGAACTAGCAACCCAGAAAGTAGAAGGAAAACTAGAGGAAGCAGATCCAAAGATTGAGGACCTAAAGGAAGAAACAACTGACAGAGAAGAACTAGAAGACAGAGTGGTAATATTGGAAATGGAAAAGACATCTTACCAATTAAGAACTCAGGAAATATGTGGGGAAAAGGAAGAAGAACTGATTGAATGGAAATAGAGCTGTTAGGAGAACTGTGAGGAATTGGTGAAGAAGGGAGGCTGTTTAATGAATATCAATGGGTTCGTTCTTCCAAAAATACTTTAACCAAATGGTCTTTCTTATTCCAAACAATATACACAAAAAGAGAGGAAAAGTTACTTAATGATTCAAATGCATTGACTTGGAAAGTTAGTTGGCAAAGGAAGAAACCTAGAGTAAGACTGAAGAAAATAGAGGTTTCAATCTATTAGATGGGATATTATATTATTAACTAGATGTTTGAATATGATGGAGAATAGATTATTGCTAGAAATAGAAGTATTATTATAACCAGAAAGATAAGATTTGTAACTAGAACATTAGATTTTGGTATAAGAAGGGAAACAGGAAAATGCTCAGAAGTTTGAATAAGGGAAGCTTTTGGTTACCAAATAAAACTTACTTTGAAATTATAAACAATAGAGACATTTTGAACACTGATGGGAAATTAAAATAAAAAAAGCAAAAACAGGATACTGATTGAACATATGGATATTAAGTGCAAATGCAATTAAGATATGTTTTTATATTCATATTGTTTTAAAATCAACTTTCATTTTCATGCCTGCTATAATGATATTTTACTCTTTACTCTGTTTCCTATTGTACTTTATATAACATTTAGCATAAAAAAATTAAAACTACAGTTTGCTAATTCTCCTTCATCCCAAATAAATAGAGAGAAATGAAATATCTGCTGTAAGAGCAAATGAAAATTACAGTGTTTGTGCTATTTCTCTGTTTTGTATACTTAATTCCAATCTGAGATTGAGAATGTTCAGTCTCAAAACAGGAAGAACTTACAAAGTACTGGAAAAATCCTAGGTGATAATTTTTTCATGTCAGTTACACTCAGCAAAAATCTTCCATCAATTTATGCTAAAAAATAAATCAGCCCTAAGTACTGACCCAATTACTGAGTAAAATATGTTTTCATTGATGAAAGATTAAATCTCACTGCCTTGTGCAGCAGCCCTTGGTTTTTTTCACTCTACTCTCTTTGTAAGTTAGGGAGAGAATGGAGACTCAACCACCAAGAGTGGAACCCAGGAAGCACTGTACTCGTTAATTAATTGCAATAATAATGCTTCATGCATGTAAAGTAATGTTCAAGAAGACAAAAGGTTGTTAGGTTCACTTTTCTTCCATTTTCAAGCTAAATCAACTATTAGGAATCCATTTGCTTTCTCAAGGGCTTATTTTCAACCAGAGCTCCTTGGAATATATGTCTACACTGTATATGGTCCCATCCATATAGCTGTTATGTCTTAGCTCTAAACTAATTCCTTCTTAAGAGGAAATAAAATAGAGAGATTACACCCAGACCCTACTTCTGGTTCCACTTGGGAACACAACATTCAGGTGAAAGGACTACCATCTAGAAAGGTAAAGCTTTTCTATCTCCAAATCTATGTGGTACAACACATTTGAGGAGAGAATGGTTGCCACCCATTGGCATGTTGCAGGAAACAAAAAAAAACACCTGTAACTGGGCTAGATCCAGTGCTTTTTTTCTAAAAAAAAAAAAAAAAGGTGCCGGAACTCACACATGTCATATCTTGCCTACCCTACAAGGTTCCATCCAAAAAAGGTGCCGGAACTCCGTTCTGGGCGTTCTATGAGAAAAAAAGCCCTGGCTAGACCAGTTAAGAGATGTGCATCCTGCTATGGTGCCTAATGATATTACTGTACGAAAGAGTACCTAAACCAATAACTAACTCTGACAAAAATGGTAGTCACATATCACAGACATTATGTTTAAAACTAATCTCTTAACTATATGAAAATTTTTATTTTAGTAAAAAAAAATAATGCATTGTGATTTTTAAAAACACAAAACATTGCATAGTGTAGTGGCCTAGCTAGTTTTCAAATATGATAAATCAGATCATCCATTATTATAAATTATGGCATATAGCAATAGCAATAACATTTAGACTTACAGCACTCTCTGAGTGGTTTACAGTTTTAGCCTATTGCCCCCAACAATCTGGATCCTCACTTTACCTCCATTATCAAGTTCTATAGAACCCTGAATACCAAAGGATGGTGAACATGAACACAAAAGGGCTATGGAACCCTTCTTTTGCCTGTGAGTTTTTCATTATAATCTACTAGCAATTTTGGAATGAGATTACTGACTTTTCATGGCTGGATTCATGTATGAGCTATAGATTGGCATTATTTGTTTCTGGAATACTGCCTTGTATAAAATATTACTGTGGTTTGTAAACTATGGTTTATATTTGCAATGGTGTGTGAAATCCAGCCAACTGTAGCCCTAACTAGCTGGGCATAGCAAATGCTGTTAATCCAGTCAGTCTTAGATGAGTTCCTATACTGTTTGCAAACAACACATTAGGTGTACCCTCCTCTCTTCTGTCAGATCTTTATAGGAGAAAGTGGTAATGGAGTAGAAAATAGAATCCTTGCTTATTTAGAATCAAGCTTTACAATTGCAAAGTGACTCTGTCACAAGCAGACTGGGCTTTGAGAGAGGTCCCATTTGCCTCTGAACAATTGTCTGAGGGATCAGAGACTAGAAAATGATAGCCATTTTTGTTGCAGTTTCCTTGTCTCTCCCCTCCCCTGTGAACTATAGTTGTCCTACAGCAAAGCCATGACAGCTAAATCAGCTTACATTTGTAGCACAGGTATGTAAAGCATGCAGCTCATCTTTATTGAAAAAGGAAGGGTTGATGCTGTACGATTATGGACCTTTTCTCTTTTCTTTCTTTTAGGAACAATTGCATCACAGCAAAAAGGCTACTGAAAAAGCATGAAAATAGATTTATCTGCTTGAGTTGCCAGCCCATCACTGAGCAGACAGCAGGTGAGGAAGTTCAGAATCAGCGGGCAGCAGCTGCTTATCAAAACGCTGATGGGTTTTGTTTGTTTCTACAAATACTGATGAAGAGATTTTGTGGTTTTGGTCATCCAATGTTACAGGAAATAAAGCAGATAGAAAGCAAAAGTAATGCAGGTGGCTGGCAGGCAAGATAAGAAGAGGAATCTTGGAAGAAAGTCTTTACCTCCTTTTTCCTCCCCCCCCCTTTTTCCTTTCCTTTTTCTTTTTGACATAGAGGACATGTATCTACCATCACCTTTTAAAAAGGAAAATTATTAAAAATCACACTACTGGCAAACTGCCATCTTGCTGCCATATTACCGCAGTACAATCTGGCAATCTTCTGGAGCCATATGTTGGGATCTACATGTGGTCCATGAGTTGCCCACCTACACTTCAGATCAGAGTTAGATGGGAAGTCGTTCCTTCACACATGAAGGAATACAGTAAGAGGTCTAGAGCCAAAGGCCAACACCTTGAATTATAGGAATTGTAGTTTCATATATTTGCCATCAGATTTGAGGCAGTTAGTGAACTAAAACTTGGTAAGACAGAGTGGCTGTGGATATGCAGAGCCTTGGGATCTGAAGGTCTGTCATCTATCATTCTGGATGGGTAGCACTATCCCAGACAGACCCAGTTTGCAACTCAGACCTGCAAGTCCTGATGAAAGAGTGGCAGTCATGGCTTTGCGCAACTTTGTGTCGTGTGCCAATTACACCCTTTTCTGAATCACGAGGGTCTGTGCTCAGTCACACATGCCTGGGTTATCTCCTGTTTGGATTACTGCAATGCACTCTACCTGGGGCTATCTTTGAAGAATATTTGGAAGCTACAATTAGTCCACAATGCAGCAGCACATACAATTTTGGAGGCCTTTAGGGTGGTACATGTAATAGCACTGTAACATGACTGCCGATTTGCTTCGGGGTCCAATTCAAGATGTTGGTCATCACCTTTAAAAGTCTTAGATCCAGAATATCTATGCTTCAATGGGATTGAATTGGCCCACTCATGCTGGCAGAAGAGACCTATTGCAGACCCCATCAGCCAAAGAATTGTGGCTGGCAGCGTCCAGAAGAGCTTTTTCTGCCATGGCTCCAGTCCTTTAGAACAGGGGTGTCAAACTGCCAGCTCATGGGCTGGATGCATCATGGCGAAACCGCGCACATCCCATTGCCAGCAATGGAAAAAAAGTTGTGACATGTCACATGACGTTGCAAGTTTGACACCCCTGCTTTAGAACATCTTCCCCTAGGAAGTGATGCCTGCAACCGCCCTTTTGGCCTTCAGGAAATATCTTAAAACCTGGCTATGCCAGTTGGCAGAGGGCCCTGAAGAAAAGCTATTGCCTGGAGATGGCTATTGTAGTAACAGAGAAGCCACCACCATCTCACCATTATCTCACTCACCAATGATTTTTTTAGTTTGTTTAATTGCTTGTTCTTTTAATCTGTTTTATATTTATTATTGTTTTTACTTCCATGTTTTATTACATTGTAAGTTTCTCAGTGTCGTCCTGCATTGTGAGATGAGCAGCATATAATTTGATAAATAAAATATTCTCAGACAGATATTTCTTTGTCAAATGACTATATTCTTCTGTGCTCCCCCCATAATCAAATAGATGACGCTCTGCTTTTATAATGGTTCTTTTCAGAGAATCTTTGGTGGCTGGTTTAGCAAGGCCTTCTCCTAAAAGCAGAAATCTTAATTGACCACTTTATTCCATGCACTGATAAGTTCTAGCTGCACTGAAATAATTACATATCCCTTTCTTTTGGGTTCAGTCATTGTTCCCATGCAGAGATCTTTGGGGAAAATCCGATGCATTTTAGCTGAGGAGATTCGTTATTCAGAAGGATCAAGACAGGGTTTATATCTCTTCAGATAATGAATTTCTCTATGCCAGTGTCTCCTGAGATATATTGTAAATCAGGATTTTCTTAGATTAAGCAAATTATCAGGGAATAGAGAATTATGCAGCTTAGTCTGGCTCCATCTTTCATACAAACCATTGCTTATACTTGGCTTGGCTGTAAATATTTCCAGATCAGACACTATCCTGCACTTCATTTTTTCTACTGGGTAGATTATTTAATTGTTTTATGCTGGTATATTCCATCTATTGTTCAGCAGCTCCAAGAATAAACATTCTGGTTTTTTCTCACAGAAACAATCCTGTGAAGTAGGCTGGGTTGCGAGCTAATGAGTAGCCCAAATCACTCAGCTTTTTTGGCTACTGATCTTAATTCTTCCCAACTTTGCCTCCAATTCATTTTGAATCCATAATGCTCTTTAGGGTCAGGTTCCTAACTTCCCTTTAGGAAAGCAGAGAGTTAAGGGGAGTTTTTTAAAAAAATGTAAATTGGATTTATTATTAGGTAAATAGGGATATAAACTTGGAATGGATTGTTGTTGTTAGTTGCGAAGTCGTATCCAACCCATCGCAACCCCATGGACAACGTTCCTCCAGGCCTTCCTGTCCTCTACCATCTTCTGGAGTCCATTTAAGCTCACGCCTACTGCTTCAGTGATTCCATCCAGCCACTTTATTCAATATCCATTGGAATGGATAAGCTATACTAATTATTGTTTTCTTTTAGAGGTGAACAGAATCCCTAACTGGATTTTGTCTGGTACACATTACAACCAAAAGAGAAGAGATTGGTGAATGGTTTCATTTTCTCTTTGGTACAACTAATTAATATTGTGAAGCACCCTATGCAGTCAAACACAAAATATACTACCGTGGCAACAACCAAAGAAAAGAACAGTCTTCCAATCCAAGCATAGCTGGATTATATCACCATGTTTGACTATCCAGTTGCTTTCTTGGGCACCAAGGGGTTTAAAATTTAATAAAGATCACCCTGCTTTGGTAGAAACATCTCTTTTCCTAGAGGAAAAACACACAAGATGCAGCCCTCTCCCCCGCCCAATAAAATGCTTCTCCCAAACCTCTGAGTCAGGGGACAGTGGAAAACATGTAGATAAAGAAACCGCCGGTGTGATTTGATCTTCTTTACATGAATTTAGATTAAAGTTAAATGTGTTTTGGATCCTTTAGAGACCAGCCTATGCCACAGATTTCATTGATAGCAAATTTATCAGCCTACAGCATTCAGTTTCATCTATGATTTGGGGACAAGGAGATTAAAAGGAATGGAAAGTGACATATGCTTTATACATATTTTACAGCCTGCTCAGAATTTCTAGGGAGTTTTTGAGCAAAGAAGCTAACATGATGTCTATTTTACAAATGCCTTTAAAACCGTGCTGATCAACGGAACTATTTGGCAATCCTTTATGCTGTTTATTTGGAGGAAACTGTACCTGAAAGAGTAAGAGCTGTTATAATTGAAGTCATCCTATGACTTAAAAATTGGCCAAGAAAGTCAGTGTTAAATGTATTCAATTTCTCTCCTCACTGAATGACCACTTGTTCAGCAACTTTTCCAACTAAAGAGAGTGCTGAACGAGGGGATTTATGATGGATCCTCATAGCAACGGTGATTATGTGATTGAGATCTGGATGCATCTCACAGTCACATGATCAGCATTTGTGACCTTCACTACTGCTTCTGACAAGCAAAGTCAATAGGGAAGCTGGCAAGAAGTCAAAAATGGCAATTACATGACTTGAAGACATTGCGACCATGCAAGATAATAACTGGGACTGCTGCAATTGCCGTCATAAGTTGACACAGTCAGGTGACATCATGCTTTAGGACATTCTTGCCAGAGTTGCCAGTCCCAGTTACCATCATTACGTGAGGACTACCCTGTAACCACAGAAGCAAAATAAAAAAGAATCAGAGGACTACACTCATGTGTCTATTTCCCAGCACACTTTTCAGTGAAAGCTGAACGGAGCCCGCATAGGTTAGGTCTTATTCCCAGAATGAACATCTATGACATTGGTTACTAGATCACAAAACTACAATTACTTACTTCTTTGATTTAATGCAGTATGTAATAACATCGTATCTGCCAATTGAGTGACTGGATACCTCATTCCCCTACTTTTTTCTAATAAAAGAGGGGGGGAAACCCACCACCTTAAAATGTATGCAAGCAAATTTGTATTAGAAAAATTTGTAAAATTTTTGCCTCCAACTTAATATTTTATTTCTTAAAACAGCTTTCCCTTTGAAATACTTTCTAGGAATGAGTTGTCATCCTGCATACATTGTTTGCTGAATGCCACTAGAGAGTTGTCTTGTTTTGGCTGATTGGAAGAGACAAAACTGACCAGCTGATCGTTGCAAGCTCCAAGGTTGTTCAAAATCTGGCTCAGTGACAGCTTAGACTCAACTGCTTTGTCAATTTTACTGTAAAGTTCAGCCTTCAGCTGGAGGGCTGTTTCTCCTCAGGTTGCTCTGTTGCAGCTTGATCCCACTGGCACTGAGGACCATTGTTTGTTCTACTTTAATGTACATGAATTTTCATGAGGCTCCACATACACACTCTAGCATTCCCATTGTGCCTGCTGCACAATGATGTATATACAAGAATGCTTAATAGCCTGAAGGATATCTCAGAATAAAAACAAATACATACATGCATATCTGCAAAGATTAAGAATGCATAATACTGAGTCCTTATATGCAGGCAAGAGAACAGTTGTCTGCCCCTTGAACTATTTGACTCTAGTAGCTAACTTTTAGCTTAACTATTTCTGGCTTAACTATTCTGTCTTTTAATATGGACAGCCAAAGAGAATTACAGGCCAAAACCACAATTACCTCCAAGCTATTTTCCAAATTCTAAAGATTTTTATTTATTCAAAAAACCCATGTGTTTTATAAAGATATAGAACTTGTCACCAGCAATATTTCGACTGATAAACCAAGGATATGCACAATGAACGCTTTCTGTATATATTCTCAGAATGGCAATTGACAGGAAGTTCTGTGATGCAAATGGAGATACTTCAGATTCTTAGGTGCCAATTGGTATAAAGGTCTTTGAAGGCGATCATAGTTCTAAGACCTGAGACACTGATTGGCAGAAAGATTTGAAAAGAAGGGGGAAACTCCGGATTCTAAAATATTGATTAGCTGGAAAGTGCTAGGATCCTCCAAGGGTGTCCCAGGAGGAAGTGAGTGTTCCGTGCAGGCATTGCGCTCTGTCTCTGCCAGACACTCTCTTACTAGCACCCGGGCATGAATAATGCCTCGCTTCAGTCGTTCCATAGCACTCTTGCTACCTGCGTATGTAGGTCGGATCTCTTTGCCCATCTCTTCAATTACAGAAAGCAAATCTATATATGTGCTGTGGGAGCCTTGGGCACCTGTTGGCTTCATAGCCTGCACGTAGCCCACAGACGGGGGCCCAAAATCGTTGAAGAAAGGTCAAAAGAGGGCAGATGCTCCAGGGACAGAACCCAGATGGGGATGGAACATTGGTAGCAACCGGTGGGGCTCTGGGGGTGGGACTGGCGCTACTGCTGCTGGTGCCGGCACCTCCTGATCTGGTAAGGGCAGGCACGATAGGCTTCCCAAACTATTTTAAATTTAAATTTAATGCAAATAAGCATTAATAATGTTTATTACAAACATTAATAAACAGGATCTAACAGGATCAAAATATGTCAGGAAAGAAGGAGTAGGAAAGGAAAAAGAAATAAAGAAGTGTCAGACGGTCCCTCTTCCTCACAGTTGTCTGCAGAGTAGTGTTAAATAACAAGGTGTGTGTTGGGATGTCACAATACAAATCTGATAGCTTACACCCAACACTGGGACACAAGAGCCAGGAGTTGGCACTGCAATATTGCAAGACATATTCAGTTATTATTTTCATTACTGCAGTTTGTATTGAATAGCTATGGCCTTCCTGTTTTGATCAAAGAACTTAGCCAATACTAAATATTCTTAATCATTATTAAGAAAGAAAGACTATAACTATTTATCACAGACAAGTCCTTTGGTAGAACAAATAAAACTCTTGTCTGAAATTTTGAAAGAGTCACAGCCCACTAATTTAGATCAGTGTTATTTAATGTTAATTTTCCAGCTTTATTGGTAACACAACTCCCAGATTCCAAGTCATCAAAAACAAGAAGCCATCCTGCCTATGAACAATAGTTCTGACATGCTGGATGAAGGCCAAAACCTAGATAACCAGTAATGAATGTGATAGGTTGTCATGGAGCGACCTATGGAACATCATGGAGAAATTCTTTGTGATCACTAGGAGTCAAAACAATTTAATGGCACATAATCAATCAAAAGAAATCTACCAGAAGAGTACACAACAGGGGAAGCCTACTATTAGAATTTACAGTAAACAAATAACATTGCAGCCAGTGAATTCAGTCTGTTGAGTCTTTTCATACATTTTTAATTACAACTGGTTCTAGTGCTCTGATACATTTGCAATATAAAAAAATCTAGAAAAATAACTAAGACGTACAGTTTTTAAAAAATTCATGTACCAAGGAAGGGAATCCAAATAAGGATGTGGGCAAGAAGATAAGAGGGTCTCTGCGGAATGGATATCAAATAATCTGTATGGAAGCATCTATCAACTCAGTCTTCTATTTTAACCATTGAAACAGCTTTTTAACCTTGCAGCATATTTATATTAAGGACAATCTTGCCCTTTCTTTCTTTCCATCGCACACTCAACCATCTGTTAAAGCAAAACTCCTTAAAAGGGGTAGTAGCTTTGGAAAGATGATACTTGGAAGCTTAGGCAAGGACCACTGCTCTGTCTAAGCTACCAAGATGAAGGATCTGATAGAAATTATGGAGGGAAAGGAAGATATAGCACTGAAAAAAAGAAAAAGAACTCAAACTGCAATAACATCATTGCGCTTGTTCCGGCTTTCCATTAACTGGAAATGTGTGGCTAGCTACATCCTTAATATAAAGTTTTTTCTACAAGGTCAAAGAAAGTAGGTAGCTTATTAGAGGTATAACAAAGTGTTGCCAACTTTACCAAGTCAATTCTTTGAAGCTTTCTCTGTCAGAACTCAGATGGCTAAAGCAAGCGTTTGTAACAAAAACACTGTGCAAAAGGACTGGCTGCTCCGACAGATTATATGGCTCCAAATAGTCAGGGCAATTCTGTGACTTATGGACAGGAGAATCCAAACTCAGTTTTTTCCTGGTTAACATACATAACATTCTTCGGCATGTTCCCATTTTGGAAGACAAAAAAAAAAATAACAGGTTATTTTTTCTCTCTCAGTTTTGTTTTAGACAGTCTTAAAGGGAAAGTCCCCTGGATAAATTGATTCAGGTCTCCCAACTGAATCTCCCTGTTCACAGTCCATAACCTTAAAAAATTCACCACACTGGTTATATCCAGTTTTGGTTTTGCCCTGGCCCCACCAACTTCATAAACAGGAGTTCAACTTACAAGATGCCATTTAAGAGTTGAAATGAGAAAAAATTAGATCCATATATCAATTTTAACAACAATAGGTGAAAAATGGTTGTAAAATAATTACAGATAATCCTCGATTTAGAACCACTTATTTAGCAACATTAAAAGTTACATCGCTGGACTTCCGGTTTGCCGCCACAGCCACTGCGGACATTTGGAAGGCGAGCTCCATCTTCCACATCCGTTTTTGCTCCGCTGGGGGACCCTGGAAAGGGTCGAAAGTTGCCCTGTAGGGGCGACGAGCAAGGAGGGGACCCCCACTTGATCACGGGAGAGCAGCAGCCCTTCCGCTCGATCTGGGGCAGCACTCCAAACTGGCGGAGGAATGACCGGCCATAGTAATATGGCCTGTCATTAGGCTGCAGACAGCTGAAGTCAAACTTACTAACAAGCACTTCGAAAACAACATGGATGAAACTGGATGAGATCTGATCTTCTCTTTACCCTAAGTGCTTTCTTTTTCTGTAAAAGCTACCTGAAGTATCTTTCCCCCTGTGAGGAGAGAGGGAAGGGAATTTCTATCCAACCCTCTAAGAATAGCGGCGTCTGACTACCCAGGGAAATTAAAGCATTAAAAGAACAACTTTAATCTAATTGGATTTATATGTTCCTGAAACTCGGGGACCAAAAATTTTTCTATTTTTATTGGAGAAAGCAATACATGAAGCCATTCTTTTAGCTTGTGATAAAATAAGACTTAACATAAAAGATTAAGACACCAGCTTAGATACACAAACCCAAACTTTCACTACAACCAAAGAACCTATAATGCAGAAGATAACAGAAGAAGTGGGACAATCAAATATTAAGACAGAGGAATCAATTGACCAACAAATACAGCTGATGGAAAATCCAGAAAAGGAAGCGACAACACTGAAAATGGAAATGACTTTCTATATAAACCAGAACAAATTTGAAAAAGAAGATTTGATAACTGCTGCAAGATTATTAGTAGCTCAATGTTGGAAAACGGAATGCTTGCCCACTATAGAAGATTGGGCTTTTAAAGTTTCAAATTTAGCAGAAATGGCTAAGATTTCAGCCTACGTGAAGGATTACTCACAAGAAAGATATATTTTGGTTTGGAGAAGATGGATAGATTATATTGAGAATAAATATGGAACTAAAAAGTTTCATTTGGTTTTTGAGTAAATTTTAGATTGTTAATGTAGTTTATTTCTTTTTAATTAGTAATAATGATGTATAATATGTTTGTTTAGAAGAGAGCTAAAGGATGTTATAGAATTGTTAATTTAAGGGTGACATAATTTAAGATGGAGTATAATTATTGTATTGTTAACCCTGTGTGTGGCTCTGGGAAGTCGGGGGGGGGAGGNGGGAGGAGGGGAATTATATTGTAAAACTTTTTAAAATTTTCAATTAAAAAAAAAATTGAAAAAGAAGAACAGATTGAATGGAAGACAAACATATCAGGCCAAACATGGGGAATTGGAATAACAGGGAGCCAACCTAATGACTACAAATGGGCTAGCCCTTCCAAAAAAATGGCAATTAAATGGTCTCCTTTATTTCAAATAACATATATAATAATAGAGGGAGATCTATTTGATGATCTAAAACAACAGATATGGAAGCCTAGTTGGCAAAGGAAGAAAGCCAGAATAAGGTTGAAGAAAATTGGGGTTTTGACTTATTAGAGAGGATTTCACATTATTAATTAGAGGGTTAACAGGAGAAGTTGAGATAAGGAGAATTCTGGTCATTAGATTTAAAATACTTGGAAATTAGTTGAAAATAAGGACTTTATCTGTTTAATATTTAAAAATTAGACCTAAAAGGAAAAAAAAATAATTATTACGAATGTATTTGATTTATTGATTAACCCAGGTAATATACATAATGGTTTTGATTTATTAAAGGGGATATTGTATTATTAAGTAGATGATTTAATATGGTGGGAAATAGATAACTTTTAGGAAATAGAACAAGAATATATTCAAATAGATAAAATGTGTATTTTGGATATTAGATTTTGTTATGAATTGAGATAAGGGAAATTTTGGTTATCTAAGGCTTGAAAATTATAAATATCAAAGGTTAAATTGGAATATTGATGAGAAATTAATAACAGGATATGGATTGTTTATGAAGATTGAATGTAATTAAGATATGTAAAAGCTAAAAATTTATTGATAAATGTAATAATGATATTTTTATTGAGTTGATATAATAAGAACTGTACTAGCTTGAATACGAGACAGTAAATGTTAAGGGAAAAAGAGAAGAAACATTTGATGTTGCAACTTGAGACTTGTACTAAAGATTTTGTTATCGAACTATTGATTAATCCAGTCACTGCACTGGTTTTTAAATACTTAAATGTAAAATTGGAAAATTAATAAAATATTTTTTTTAAAAAAAGTTACATCACTGTTGTAAAAAGTGACTTACAACCAGTTCTCATATTTATGACAACTAGAGAATCCCTCCAATCATGTGACCAAAATTCAGATGTTTGACAGCCGGCATGTATTCATGATGGTTGCAGCATCCCAGGATCATGAGAACACCATTTGTGACCTACCTGTCAAGTGCAAGAAATCAGAAGTCCAGGACATCCAAATGAATATAAAGGTTTATTGCATGCTTAAGCTCTCTACAAGAATCTGAACTACTAATGGCCAAAGCAAATTGATGGTAGATAAGAGTCAATGAAATTCAAGATGGGTTGGATTTATATCTCTTGTGGGCAAGAAGGGACTTGAGACTGATGATGTGTTTGACTCCTCCCTCAGGCTCAACCTGGACATCTCCTACAATACCCAGGAGGCTTTTAACAAAGAAAGTCAATGGGGAAAACCAGATTCACTTAACAATCACATAAATTGCTTAACAACTACCTTACTAATTGTCATAAATTTGGGAGCCACTCATTTAACAACTGCATTTAGTAATAGAAGTTCTAGTCCCAACTGTGGTTGTAAGTCAAGGGCTACCAATAATAGCTTGGCAAGCTTTACTTTTTTTTTATTCCTTGCTTACTTGGGCTACATCAAGGTTGAAATTGGGAGCTTTGGTCCATCTTTGCTGAACCTAAAACAAACAAACTCGAAGCCAAATAACAATAGGGCTTTTTCAGGGAAAGAAAGGGAAAGAGAAAAGGGAAAAAAGAAAAGGGAAAAAGAAAAGAAGAATGTGATTATAAACTTCCCTAATTCACTATTTGCCCTATTACATTTTCATTTCCTACTATCTTTTCTTCTTGAAGCTTTTCAACAATTAACACCTTTTTTTTTTCTTGCATCTCTAGAAAGTTGCAGTTACCAATTTTCAAAGTGATTATGAAGAGCCATGACAACATTCTCCTGGATTCTTCCTACCTGGGACAATATAAATTAAAACTACATTTGTGTAAGAGTCTGCACTGCAGGCAGTATGCACCATAGCAATTAAATCCTTACTGCTGCAATTACCCTTTCCATTTAGGAAGAGCAATGGGGCTGAGAGACAGAAACACAGTGGAAGAGCACCACCCCAAATTGTCTCATCTGTGTACTTAAACAAGCCTGATCTCAAAGCTCTAATAGAATATAATGTTCAAGGTCCACAGGCTACATAATACCCCACAAATTGCCAGTAATTTATAATTTCTAAGTGATATAAATTATTAAAAATATGGGAAATAACAAGTGAACTATATTTAATTAATTTGATTGATTTAATTAAATGAATTGTTATTTTTGTGCTCCAAAGTTTAAGGTCCCTAAAAACTTGTAAAATCCAATTTTTCATCAGGAAAACTTTCTTTTCCTCTTGACAAATGTTTTACTCAATATAAATGATTTTGGGTTAGCACTCTGTGCTAACTTCAAAACCCTGGTGAAAATCTGCATTAAAATTATGCAAATCTGACATAATTATGCAAATGTATTCTTTTCCATATTCAGTAAATGTATTCTGGGCATTATCTTATTGCTTTCTTTCTCTCCCCCAGTTTTACCAACCATGGTGTTATCTTACAATTTAGGAAAAAACTTTTAAATTAGTGAGTGTAAAACCAAGCTCAACATATTGCTATCATTTATGTTAAAGATCTCAGGATCTGCCTTATAAAAAGTGATTTTATTACTGTGTAATATTGTGATATTATGTACAGTATTCTGTTTCAATATAATGTGAAGTGTGTTGGGGGGGAGGGCACTACATATTTTTCAAAGGTCCATGGTGAAAGCAGGAAATCTTTTTTAGAGAGCTAACACCTTTACCTCAGTCCTGTCCCCAATCTACAATTCTGCCTGGCCAAAGATGTCTTTTTATTTTTTTACAGTATTTATCTCCAATTTACATTAATTCATACTGCAACAGCAGCCTGACCAGCCTGATTTAAAAGCAGTGCAGATAGACTGTTTGTCATACTAATGTTCAATTCATGCAAATTTTTAGGGCAACATGCCATCCTGTGAAATTCAATGCCTGATTACAAGAAAACCCGATTGACTTCAGTAGTTTTTTTTTTTCACTCGAATAACTTGTTTTGTAAGATGGCATCCATACTGTTTTATGCTTGATTAAGCAATCAAATAACAATTCATTCAAAGCTATACAGAACACATGTCACAGAGCTTGGTTCAAATCTATTGGCTCCTGAACTTTCTATGACTTGGCCCATTTTACATTTTCCCTTTCAACACTTACTTAATGCTTTTACAGCTCACCTTTCCTACAATAATCTCAAGATGTCATAGCTTATTCTCTCCAAAATATTTTATCTTCCCTACATTCTACTGTGGTAGTTCATATTTAAAGATAATTACTTGCTAAAGATCAAAGGAAGTTTATGGTTGAGTGAGATTTGAACTTGAATCTTAGTAAATCTTAGCATGATACAATTACATTGTGCTAATACTCAACAAGGTGACGACCTGCCTTACAACAAGCCAAGTGTGTCTGGGATACAAAGCAATCTGAAAACTGCCAAGTTGAATAACCCATCTTAATTTAGAGCATTTTTTTCCCCAACTCGGCAAATTCTATCTATATTGGAACTGCAACTCCAGAACTCCCAAACAGCTCTGCTATTATTTTAACACAACTGGAGGGGTTGAGCTTGGGGGAGAGTGATTTAAAGGAAGCAATGCTTTTTTTTTCTGTCTTAGTGCAATCTCCTCAGGCATTTTTTCTCTCATTCTTAGCCAGAGGTTTTTAAAACAGTTTGCTACTTCAGTTCCTTTAACTGAAGATGCAATTTGAGGGTCAAATGGATCTCACCAACTAGCTAGTTTAACTCAGAACTAATAAGAGGAGAGATTTTTTTTAATGAGCAGAAATATAATAAAATGAGACTCTATTAGGAACAGTTTGATTTATTAGTTCAATAGCATATCTTCTGAAAACAAATGGATTTAAGATTGGTAAAACATTAGGACACAAAAAAGCAATATGGAAGTACATGATCACATTTGCATGAAGTGGTGCACTTTGCATAATGAGACTATTTTCTCCACTTGTAGTATATTTCAAGGTACTAATTTTCATTCCTAATTTAGAGAAGAGCAGCTTTTTCAAGTAGAAAAGAAAGTAAGATTTGCCCAAATGCACCTGCTGCTAAGAACAGGAGAAAATGTTCAACAATTTACATCTGCCTCTTCAGTCTGTGCTGGAAAAACCTGGCAGTTAAGATATGGTAGACAAGTGGCTCTTTGAATTCCCCTGAAAGTAATTTATCAGCAGAAATGTCCATGCCACTCAGACGTATCTCATTAGGCTACAACTTTTAGAACAGCAAGTCAATAAACAAAAAATTTAATTCAGCTTTAGCAGATTAAATCAGAAACCATGCATTTATTGGACTCAAGATTTAAAGACACTGTTTACTTTATGGAACATTTTGGGGGAAGCAGATTTCACTCATCAGGAATGAGAAAAGATTTTAAGTAGTTTTTCCTACTAAACATGCCTGCTTCCTTTTGCTTATTATAGTGACGCATGTTTCTTTAAACTGTTTAAAAAGGTCTGTCACACAAACATTTAATTAAGTAAATTTATCATTATTTTAAAAAAATACCAGATTGGTGAAGTTTTCAACTAATTTTATCAAACACTTTGTATTACCAACTATCTATAAACAAGCCATTCAATTTCCTTTATTGTATCACCTTCCATTGAGTTCCGCTGGCCAAGATATATGTAGTGGTTTACTACATCTAGTTCTTCTCCAGAGAGAAGAGAACAACATCATCTGCAAATCTTAAGTGATTTAAATAGGCACCTTAGATATAGTAGTCTAAAAGTTTAGAGATGCCCATAAAAAATAAATTATGAGGGAAACTACACAGATACAAATGATCTTACAGAATAAGAGGTAATGAATAAAGAGACTATTTATTGCAAAAAATCCCCTATTGCAGAGTCTGCCTCCCTCAGGTTGAAGCTGTTTGAGATAGACTGGAAATTTCCAGAAGCAAATAGACAGATCTTTAGCTCCTCCACAGGAGAGGAGAATACTAGTTTCTGTTGCTACAAGGATTCAACATTTTTAATAACAAGAGATCTAAATTTATTACCTGTCACTTTTTAAATTTATAAAACACCACACATGTAATTTATTTGTGGAAATTACTGGGCTTATCGGAAAGTTGCAGAGACAAATGAATGCTAAACATACCATAACCAAACTTGTCTAGTTCATAGGGTTGCCAGGTGTCCACTATTTGAGTGGACAGTCCACTTTTTTCACATTATGTTCACTATTTTTTTTCACAAAATAGTGGACATTTTTTTTATTCAAAAGCTTTATGATGAAATGGTACGTAATCTAAAGCTGTACAGTCTACTTTTTTTACTACTTAACCCCCCCCCCCCCCGCTTGTCCGCTATTTTTTGGAAG
>NW_015386388.1:5990585-5992545 GCF_001527695.2 Protobothrops mucrosquamatus
AGGAGTATAGGAATAGAGTTATTAGTATTGACTTAAGGGGAAGTAGGATATATTAAAATAATAATAGATTAGTTATATGTATAACTGAGTTAATTATATTGAAATAATTTGAATTGTATAAATATGATTTCGTTTTGATTAATTGATGGCCTTGCCACCATGTAAAATAAAACCAATAAAAATTTTGTTGAAAAAAAAATAAATAATAATAATAATATTCTCGTGGTAGTGAATCCTGGATTCTTTAGTGACAAACACAGCATTTTCTCAGGTTGGTATGAGAAAAGCTTTATTGCAAAGCTGTGTGTCCTATATTACAGAGAGCAACTATCTATCTGAAGATGGCTGTCTGTAGGGAGAGCAAAAAGGACTTGGAATAACCCATCATCCAGAGTTAACATCTAACTGACTAAATCATAGATCATAGTTTTCCCCAGTCTGGAAATACAGCATTTCAATGGGAATTAAAGTAATTACTTTCACATGCTGATTAATCCTTATAAGATAGCCCATAATATATACATTAGAAACTAGTAATTAATTTAAATATATACATACAAGCTTGTACATATTTAAGCTCCATAGTAGTATCAGTTTTACATGTTCTTGACCTAGTATTAAAGCAAACTAAAGAATATCAAATGTGTCTTCCCTCAGGAAAGGCAGAAAACAAATATTGTCCTCCCATAAATCTGAGTGGACTATTTAATATGCAGGTACCAAAATACAGGTACTCTTCAACTTATGACCACAATTGAGCCCAAAATTTCTGTTGCTATGCAAGACAGTTGTTAAGTGAGTTTTGTCTCATTTTATGACCTTTCACAGTTGTTAAGTGAATCACAGTTGTTAAGTGAATTTGGCTTCCCCACTGACTTTGCTTGTCAAAAGATCACAAAAGGAGATCCTGTGATCCTGGGACACTGCAACCATTGTAAATATCAGCTAGTTACCAAGCATCCGAATTTTAATCACATGACTATGGGGATGCCACAACATTCATAAGTGTAAAAAACTGTCATAAGTCAGTGCTGTTTCAGTGCTGTTTTTTTCCCCAGTGCTGTTATAACTTCAAATGATTACTAAAGGAAGTGTTGTAAATCAAGGACTACCTGTAGTAGAAATCAGAAAAGAATAATATGCTGCAGTACTCTAGGTATTTCCCAAGGCATCACAAACTAGTGTACATTTGTGTTCAAAGCTTTGATTCTAAATTCTCCTGGCATCCAACCAGAAAACTTAAATATCTACAGCAGTCTTTCCTAGCAGGCTCTAGATAAACTGGGTCTAAGATTCTAGATGGTTAGAAATCCTGAGATTTATAGTCCCAATTTATCTGGATGCCACATTGAGGAGAATACTGAGAACTGTCTTTACTTATTATCCCAGCTTGCTCTGCTCAGAGTCCTTTGTTATTAAATTACTCAGCCTCCCTATTATCAGTAATGAATGTTATGTTGCCATCTCTATTTTCAGATATACTAAAGATTCTTATATAATTCTTGGCCAGGGAAAGACAGTTCCAATTCCCCCAACTTAAGTCCTTTTACATCTATCATATAATTCACACCTGTTTTGTCTTGGCATTACAGTATTAACATGCAGAGAAAATAACTAACTCACTCTTAATTTACAATATTCATCCCTGCTACTGTGCCTCCTATATGCTACAATCTACTGAGCAAATAATTAAGTATAAAATATCTATGGAAATCTGTAGGCATAATGTTTGTATACATAGGTTTGTATCTGTGGGGAATGACAATTGTTAGATCGCGCAGGCAGTAAGACACGAGTCGAGTGACAGTCAGCTCTTGGTTTATTGGCAAGGCATAAGGTAAATCCGGACTGGCTCTCTGGGCCAGGGGAGCCCTCTTTTATGGGATTCCCCTGGCTTGTAATCACACAATTCCATTGGCTGGCAAGACCCTGTTGCTAGTTAGCCAACCAGCAACGGGCA
>NW_015386388.1:5995962-6010915 GCF_001527695.2 Protobothrops mucrosquamatus
GTTGCTAGTTAGCCAACCAGCAACGGGCATGAAACTGTATGCAGATGGAGAAGGGCAATCACCCTTAATGGGCGATCAATGGTGAAGGGCAATCACCCTTAATGGGCGATCAATGGTGAAGGGCAATCACCCTTAATGGGTGATCAGGATATGCATAGGGGATTAAGGGGGGGGGGAATACAAAGAACACAACAACAATATATTAAATGGGTTGAAAAAGAGGTGGATTCCTTGACCTCTTCTGAAATGCCAAAAAGCAGAAGCAGCACATACGACAACACTTTGGAAATGATGAGGACCACTTTCATATGGGGCTAATTTAAAGGGTCACAGCTTACATCTGGGTATTTCAGGAAGAAAATGAGGGAAAACAAAGCAACTATCCAATAAAAGATCTAAAAATTTTTCTATAGACTTTCTTCTCTTTTTATCTCCTGGATACTGCAAATACAGAGCCAGAGTCATCCGGCTTATTAAGTATACATAGCTTATCGTCCATCTGCTTATCCTTTCTGTGCCTCCAGTGGAAATCATATAATAATCTCAGCAGATGGAAGCATTTGGCTGACCCTATCTGGCCTCGGGAGATGAGCAAAAAAGGACTGGTTCATATTTGGATGAAAGAACTCCAAGGAATTTGCAGCCAATAGGCTATCCTGGGAAGCTAAGAAACATCCTAGAAGAAAGCCATGGCAAACCACTTGTACTAAGAAAACTACATTCTTGAAGTTAACAGAAGTCAGCAGTTCAAGTTAAAGCCGATGGATTCATTGTATTAGGTGGAGCCAAGGGAATTAGGATTTAGCACTATGGAGATGGCCTTGAAAAAGGAATTCAGTGACTATCCTGTAAGCATCAATGTAGCCTGATTCTCTTCCATATAAGAAAGAAGAGAGGGATTAAGAATTTATGTTGTGCTTTCATGATGCTGTGATTGTACTCTATAACAACAATTTCCCAATAGTTCACATAGTGTCTGTTTCCCGATTTGATTAACATTGAAAGTTCACAGGTTGCTTTTTATTAACACTAATAACACTTTCAGAGTCTGAAAATTCAGGAAGTGGATTTTTTTTAAAATAGCTTATTTTATTAAAGAAAATCCAAGGATGTCCCCAGGATCAGATGTCCAACAAGTGCATTTGGAGTATGTCAACTTATCCAGGTCACCAGTATTCAGGCAAAATCCTCACCATCTCATTTGGGTCTTCTCCGCCTGAATATATACCTCTTCCATTAAATGAGAAGACAACTTTCCCATAGTTTCCCATTTTGTTAGCTATTTGGAAATTTGAGATTTTGTAAAAAGTTTTAGATCTAGAATTGGAAGCAAGCAAGTCTTAAGAGCCACTTCTTGTTTTATAGCTTATGAAATGCTTCAATGGACCACAGGCAAGTCTTGGAACAACACTTGCCTATATACCTTAAGTAACAGAGTCTTCAACTCCCTGATATTACATGTTTGTGCGCCTTTCTCTCTTAATATGTAACCAATCTTCGCTGGCTTTCTTAGCTTTCTCATTCAAGCCAGAATACCTAGAAATGAACAGTAGCGCTGATTCAGAAGACATTGATTTGAAAGCCATTCACTTTGAGTGAAAGGCTCCTGGCCAGACTAGCTTCATGGACGAGGAAGAGGCTTAAATAAGGAGCAAAGTTATTGTTATTTTTCCTGCCATACAGCACAATAGCCAATAAAAAGCTATCTTGCATAGCACATATAATGGTAGAAGCTAGACTAACATGTTGCTGAAAAAGCATTTCAAGGCTGCCATAGTTCATACAGGCCTGTCACCTGTTTCCTGATCCTTACAAGATATAGACTTTTCTTAGTATGAAGATACAATTGCGGAGAAAGAACACATACAAAATATGTTTTTTGCCATGCTGTTGTTCACAGGTACTTTCCAAGAAATAAATGGTTACTCTAATTTAAAATAATAGATTAAGAACACTGGCATAACTTTCTAAAATCTAGATTAAGAACACTGGCATAACTTTCTAAAATCTAGATAGGTATATATATTATAGGGAGATGAGAGGTTTTTAAAAAATGTGCTAAAACTGAAGCTTAAAACATCTTTTTAATCCCTCAAGTGCACAAAAAAGAGAGATCTTGGGTTGCTCCAGGAATTATATCCAGCTGCAAACTGTAAGTTGTTGAATGTGACTTTAAAAGATCAAAGGAATCATGCAATATACTACTGCAAAGGAAAGAAGAAAAATAGTTCCCCTCTTAAACAGTAAGCACTGCCAATTCAAACATGAATGAACAAAAATTAGAAATCCATGAAAAAATGCCCAGCATTTTAAGTTAGAATAGTAAGAGTACAGGAGACTGAAACTAAACCAAGAATATCTTACTTAACTCTGCCATAATTCTAGACAAAACGTTGTATTCTTTATCTCCTCATGCAGTGTTTTGTATATTATTACCCTCCTGTTTCATGGTACTTTTAAGCCAAATATTTGAAAGTTACTAGTTGCCAAATTTAGCTTTCCAAGAACCTTTTCATGTCTGTTTTAAAAAGAAAATAAGTTTCATTCTTATAATTAAAAATTTATGAAAACACAATGGTTGATGAAATTGCAGAAACTTAAAGATTTGTTAAATAAGGCAGAGACAGTGGCAAGGGAACAGAATACTTGTTTGCAATCCAGAGAAGCACTTAAATGTGCTTATTGAGCACAATGGGATTTATGCTTGAATGAACTTGCCTGGGATTGCCTGTGAAGGTTCTTGCCCCTTCCCATGACTAATAAAACAGCTTTAATTATAAAAAAGATAAATATCACAGGTTAAGTAATGCAAAATTGACTATAGAATTCTGCTACTTAAATTGGAAGTGGCAGCCCTCTATGCGAGTCCCAATTTCTCATGTGGCCACTTGGGAAAATTAATTGCCAATCCCTGGCATAAATGCAAGTGTTTTCAACAAGTGGCATTAATGTTTTATGTTTTCAATAAAACAAAATGTTTTCAACAAATGGCATTAAATCCATCCAAATCATATGCAACTAAAATTCTCATTGTCATAAACTTTACCTGGGAAAATGGTGCATCATGGAACAATAATTTTTGAAACCAGCTACCTCAAATAGGTTAGCTTACAGAATGTGTCTAATCCAGGACCCATGACTTCCAAGGGAATGAAATTTGGAGAAGTTATGGCTGCTTCAATGCTACTGAATATTGCTGCATTGCTGCTGTGGTGATGTGATTATCCTTTTCCATGTTCTGTGACAGTTTTATTTGTCCCTTCTCCGGCACACAAATATGCAAATGTATCTATATTCTATCTTTATTCAGGAACTCAAAGGACATACGTAGTGCTCCATTCTATTATTCTTTACAAGTCTGTGATGTTGCTTGGGTTGAAAGTCACCAAGTGAGCTGTTGTGGGAGTGGAAATTGGATCTCTTGGTGTCAGTCAAATACATTAGCTACTATATCTTGGTCTTTGCCCATTTCGTTTTTCAATTGCTTCCTAGTCTGAAACTGAGTGTAGGCTGGCCCCTCTTTCAGCTACCAAAGATCATATAGACCAATTCCTACTCTAGCCCTCAGGAAGTCATGTGATTCTATTTTTAAGCAGTCTTTGTCAGCTTCTTGTGACTCAATGAAGGAGTCAAACTGTTCTGAGGTGAAAATGGCAATGTACGACGTTGTGTTTTTAAAAAAGTTAAATTCAAATAAAATATTGTCAGCAATACATGAAAAGATGTTGTGGTCAAGAAGTGACACTAAACATTGTCAAGATGCTGCCGGGGAAAAAAATGAAGAAACAGAAAATGCAAAGGGCTGTATATCTCCAGAATCACAAGGAAAGATAAAATAAGATAACCTTTATTACCATTTTTTTACTGTGGGCACAACAGCACACATCAAAAATGAAATTTAGTTGCCCGCTCTCAAAGTGAAACATGTACATGACACACACCTAAACATACTATATACAACATACATATATATAACATATACACCCCTACATATATATAACAAATAAATATTAAATATTGTCCATCTTGAATATATAACGGAAGGAGGAAGCTTGAGAGTTCACACGGTTGATGCTATATGGAATGAAACTATGGCTGAATCTGGATGTTCTGCTTCGGATACCACGAAGCCTCCTCCCAGAAGGTAACAAGGAAAACAGGTTGTGAAGAGGATGTGTAGTGTTCCAGATAATTTTATGGACCCTGCTCAAGCAACGCTTCTGTGCTATGTCCTGGATGGGAGGGAGGGAACTGCCAATGATCTTTTCGGCCATGCTCATCACTCTCTGCACCGCCTTCCTATCTGAAGCAGTGATGCTTCCAAACCAGACTGTGATGCTGTATGACAGGATGCTCTCGATCATACCCCTGTAGAAAATGGTAAGGACAGGGGAAGGAAGATGTGCTTTTCTCATGCGACGCAGAAAATGCAGGCACTGCTGTGCCTGCTTCACCAGTGTCTCGCTGTTGAGCGACCAAGCCAGCCTACTCATTAGCTGCACACCCAGGAATTTGATGCTGGTAACCATCTCCACAGGTGAATCATTAATGCACTGAGAAGTGTGGCTGTGACTGCCTTTCCTGAAATCGACAATGATCTCTTTAGTTTTTCCGGTATTTAAAACTAGGCTGTTTTCCTTACACCAGTTCACCAACCCTTCAACCTCCTTGCGGTAAGCATCCACATTGTCATCATGAATAAGGCCCACTACTGTTGTATCATCTGCGAACTTCACAATATGGTTGGTGGCAAACCTAGCACAACAGTCATGGATCAACAGGGTGAACAGCACCCTGGTGCAAAATGACAAAACAAGAAAAGAGGGAAGAGGAAAGGGAAGATCAACATGACAATATATGGTAAACACTGATTTCTGTAAGAGTTTCTCAATACAACAATACTCCCCTTCAACAAGACAAATTCAACAGCATGATGCAAAATGCATGACTTTCACGATGTAATATTTGTGCTGAAAGGTTGTCCTCACTGTTGTGCATTCCTATTTTCTAGAGAAACCACCAATTTCTGCTGTATGCAGGGAAAGGTCAGGACAGGCAATTTGTAATATCTACCTAATGAACTCCTGAATTTGGGTGTAGGCAATGGTGGGATTCAGCCAGTTCGTACCACTTTGGCAGAACCGGTAGCTAATTTTTTGTTGCCCAGGCCCAGAATGGACTTTTGAAGTGGGGCCTCCACACAGGGAACTGGTTGTTCACATATTTGAATTCCACCACTGGGTGTAGGACAACTCACCATGGCTGACTTGCCATCGCCAATTTGCTGCAAGACAACTTGCCACCGGAGAATTGCAGCAGGTCTTGTCTTACTTAGGTTTGAACCTTCTCAAGTTAGAAGTCCTCAAGGTAGGGGTGAGCCAGACCATGGCATCCCAGCAGCCCTTAGGCCAAGGCATGTGCTCCATCAGCCAAGCTTGGAGCAAGCGTGGCACATCCGGGTAGTCCATGCATGGATCCAGGCCTAGGGCAAGTTGCTCTGCTGATACCCATGTATCGGTCCCACACCTCCAGCCTTGCCAAATGCACAGAGCTGGAAGGGGAAATGGTGGGCTTGGGGCTCTTTGGTGGCTTCATTTTAAAAGCAGATTGAAGTTGGATATGTTGCTTGATTTGGGAAAGCCGGTATCGCAGTTGAATGATCAATTTGCACAAAACTCAAGTTTAGGGGCTTACAGAGATTTATTCTAACTATGCTGGTCTCTCTTTTTTTAAGACAAAAAGATGGTTTCACAGGAGCAGCAGGTACGGTGGCACTCACCCCAAAAGGTGTTCCTGTCAGCCATTTTTTTTCAGCCATTTGACTCTTTGTGGCAGAGTGAGAACAAACTGGCCAGTCCCAGAAATCCTTAAGGAATCTTTCATTGACTGGCTGGGAAAATGCCACTGGATCAATTAGAAATTCTTCCTGACTAAGTAAATAGCCCTGGAAAAATCTGCGACCCCTTTTAAAAGAAAGCTGGTGAAGAGCCCTGAGCCCACTGATTTCCCTTCCAGCCCTGTGCATTTGGTGAGGCCAGAGGCCTGGAACCCATACCTGGCTGTCAGCAGAGCAGTTGGCCCTTGTAGCGGGTGTGCCAGGAAGAAGCGGGGGTGACAGCACACTCCCTCTTGTAGACACATCCTGAGCCTGGATCCATGTAGGGATTACCCAGATGTGCTGCGTTTGCTCCATGGTTTGGCCGATGGAGCAAACACCTTAGCTTATAGGCTGCTGGGACTCCATGCTCTGGCTCACCCCAGCTTCAAGGACTTCTAACTTGAGAAGGCTCAAAATCTAAATCAAGACAAGGCCTGCTGCAATTCTCCTGCAGCAAGTTATCTTGCACGGAGTCGGCCATGTTGAGTCAGCTGCAGCAAGTCAGCTGCAGTGAGCAAACTGAGGTGAATCAGCCGCAAGTTGTCCCATTCAGCCTCAATGTACATAGCAATGAGAACTGACTGCAGGTACGTTCAGAAAAAACATCAGACAATACAATTGCATCCTTTGATATCATCTCAGGCCCCACTTCAAAAGATGGTAGAGTGAAGTCCCCCAAGACTATTAATTCTGGGGAACTGGACACACAGATTTGATCCTGCAAGGTTGGTGCACCTCAGGTCCCTTCAATTAAACAATATCATCTCTCAGAACCACAGAAGTGTGTCTTCTTTGTAAAAGCATCTGCCTCTGGAATGAAGTTCTTCCTAAGATCTGGAATTGTTCAGAACAGCTGTAAAAACCTAGCTTCACCAAGGCCTTTGGGGAGGGAGAGTATGACTCGCTGCATTTATCATCCTTTGTATCCTTATTTTTTATGTTATTGATATCACTGTAATTTTTTAATTGTTGTGAGAATCCTTGAAAATTTGGCAGAATAAGCGTATTATTATCATGGTTGGTTACAGTCAACCAGATGGACTTGGCATTTTTATCCACCTATTAAGCCCTTCCCAAGGGCCTGGGATAAGCAGATATTGTTTGATAGTAATAAAGGTATTGTCAAGGATCTAAACTATTGCAAATAAAGTTGCCTTTTGAAATTGACTTATGGTGAATTTATTAATGCTGATGGTGTTAAAGTGATGCTTCAGATGTTTTACAATTACACCCAAGGCACATATTACCATTGGTACTGTTTTTGCTTTCTTTTGGCAAAGTCTTTCCACTTCTATTGGCAGATCTTTGTATTTTCTCCAGTTCTTTCTCTTCTATTCTGCTTCTTCAGGTACTGCAATGTCCACTCTACAGACTTTACTTGTTTATTAATATTCGACTATGAGGAATCACAGCTGTCAGTTCTTTAGCTGCTGTTAGCCTTCATATACATCAAGTTCTTCCCCAAAACATAGGATATTGTAATGTATCAAAATAGTATATACATGGAACCAAGCATTGTGGCTTTTTGTAACTGACAGATGGAAATTTTGTCAATTTCTTGTTTTCTGATCCAAATTGTCCACTTCCGTATGTTTCAGTTAGTAATTCCAGAGGTAATGGTATTTCCATTATTCAGTTTTGCCTTCAGCAATTTCCACACTCTTTGGATGCATTCTTTACAAATTTCAGTTTTTAACTTATCTATGCTTGATGTTGTCCAACTGCCCAGATACTTGTAGGCTTAATACTGATGGCTAACTATATTCCAAGGAGAAACGTTTTTTCAAAATATTACATGAAGCACACTATGAAGTTATAATCTGTAATCTAGCCAAAAATTTACTAGCCAGTAACTTTACTAAAGTGAAACAAAGAGATTTACAGCTTCAAATTTGGTCTCCATATTTAACAACAGCTGATAGGAAAACAATATTACATAATTATGGAAAAGGTGGTGCTAGAATTAACAGAGTGGCGTACAAAAACAAGACAAGTATTTAATGTTAAAAGTGAGTTTATGAGCACCGCCAACATTTAGAAAAATCCATGGGAAATAGCTTTTGTACCCATTATTTGAAGTATATGCTTAACAACCAAGTTGACCTACAAATAGATTTTTCATTAAAAAAGGCTTACTTTTTAAAAATCATTGGACATTTGCAGCAGTTAAAGATGAAACTAAGCAGAACAAATGCAAATTAAGAAAAATAGTTGAATCTTTGGACTCCTTTCAACTGACTGCTATGATTCTAACAGTATATTTACTCAAAAGTAAATTCATCAATATTCAGTGGGTTTTATTAGCTTGTTAACAGTATGTATGCAGAATCCTCCTCTAAGTTTACATATTTGTTTTGAGTGGGCATTTTATGTTTGCTTAATTCCTACATTCACAGACATCAGAAAATTTGTAATGAGGTATATTCTTGGTTGTCTTTTCAATTACGTATGTAAAAATCATTATTTCTTTCCTTAGTAAATTATGGAATTATAATGGAAACATACTGTATTGTGATATTACCAAGATATTCAGCAAAGAACTATTCTGGTTAACAAGCTAATTAACAAGGGGTTGGCAAATGAGGAGTCTTGGATGCTTTCTGAGCTTCGTTGTTTTCTTACAGATGTTTCATTACCCAAATTAGGTAACATCATCACTAGCACTAGATCTCTCATTTCAACTCTGAGCTACAAATATTCTCCTGTATTGAGGTTGGCTAAAGTGTCTAATAAGAGGATCCATTACCTGGTCTGAAAGCCAATAATAAAAGATAACCTATATTTTACTATGAAACTGGAAGAAAATACTGAATGTGATACCAACAGGGTTTTGTCACGAGCTAGTACTTGACCAGGTGGAGGTAACAAATCAGCAGATGGCACAAAATCGTATGGAAATGTTAATAGATAACAGAAACAACAATCAAGATTCAAGTGGGAATAATGCATTGAGTTGTTATAGTATAGCACAGTTGGATTTCTAAACGCAGTGTGATACAGTTTGTAGATAATGGTTTATGATAAAATATATTTCAGAAAGTCTACCAGTTGCAATCTAGTCAATCAATTATAGTTAAACAAATAACAGGTTAACAGATTAATCGTAATACAAACCAAGTCTCTGAAGAGGTAATTTATCCAATTCTGTTTTGTTCAACTTCAGCTTTGCTTTTATGTTCAAACCCACATATTTTGTTGTTTCTGCTGCAAACATACTTTCAGAGACTATTCCTCTGAAAAATGACACCATAACTGTCAGTCATGTGGCAGACAAAAGAACCCAGATGGCACTTCTTATGAGAGAATTAACTTCCTTTTGACCTCTTGCTTACTATTAATTGCCTCTTCCTGCTGTTTGATTTTCTCTTATGGATTGTTCCCTTTCTAGGTGTTCATTTTCAGTTACTACAACTGTGAATCATACTTCCAATTAGTAAGATTGAAACTCTCCCATGTTGTTAAGTGGTGAAAGATATACACATATATACATGTGCCATTGTTAAAGCTCATCCCCTACACCCTTTCCCTGCATTTCCTCCTAACCATGTTTGGCTCCTAAATAGCCTAACTGGCAATTAAGATACAATTTCTATAAACAATCTACAGCACAGAGAACACCTGTGATGCAGTATGGACAAAATATTATGTGGCCAAGTGAAAAAAATCTCTAATTATTTACAAACAAATATGTATTTTGCCTTTCTTCCAAACAATTATCAATTTCAATGAGTAATAAAATATCTCTTAGGATAATTATCTCTTAGGACAATTCAACATGGCAGCTTAGTTTCTTGTCTCTTGTTCAGCTCCTAGTTGATCCTGAAGCCAATGTAATAATAATTCCGACCTGGACTGTAATTATTTGGCAACAGAAGCAGATTTATCTTTGATCCAAACTACAGTACAACCATCATAATCCCTGACTGATTTTCCCCCTCTACCCTTTCTATTCCCAGAGCAAAGGCAAGCCTCATTGGCTGGCTTATCTGGGCAAATCTATCAATGTCTGCTTTTCCCTTAGGACTGTTTCCTCCTCAAAGTTCCTTAGGGACTGTTCCTTCCTCATTGTTTTTCTTAAGTTTGTATATATGGATGCCTTTACATCCCTTTCCCACATTCTCTGGTCCTTCCTTCCTTCCTTCCTTCCTTCCTTCCTTCCTTCCTTCCTTCCTTCCTTCCTTCCTTCCTTCGATTAACGATTAAAGCAAAGTAAACACATTGTGGGTTCACAGAAGCTTAGCAATGGTTCAGATTCATAGAAGCCAAGACATCTACAGATAGATTCCAAGTTGCCTACATTACTGCAATAATGTAATACTGGAGTAATTAATGTAGTAATATAGCAATGTAGTTGCCTTCATCCCTGCAGTAGAAAGGGCACAATATGGGAAAGAAAGAAAGAAAGAANGGGAGGGAGGGAGGGAGAGAGAGAGAGAGAGAGAGAGAGAGAGAGAGAAAGAAAGAAAGAAAGAAAGAAAGAAAGAAAGAAAGAAAGAAAGAAAGAAAGAAAGAAAGAAATAGAGAGAGAGAGGACAAGGATTGAACAGTGGTATATTGACAGAAAAGATGAGGAAAACACGATGGCCAGGAAGCAAAGGGACTCCACAGTTTTTATGAACCATTGCTGGATCAAAAAGAAGAAAAAAGGAAACTGATGACCAACTGAGTGTAGCAGCCCAAGATAGAATGGATGTACAGGGCTATAGACAGTTGCTGAAGAGAAGGGAGAATAACAGGTATTCTCAACAACGGATGTTGCTAGATCAGAATGAAGAGAATTCAAGTAGTTTTGAAGCAGTGAAGCAAGTGGTGGATGAATTTATAAAAGACTATGAATAGTCGAGGGTGATATCATTCATCATCCATTCTTACATTCAAGGAACGGTGGACTATACAGGCAGTCCTCGACTTACAAATCGTTTGTTTGGTGACCGTTCAAAGTTACAGTGTGACCATTTTTCACACTTATGACCATTGTTGCATCCCCATGGTCACATGATTTACATCTGGATGCTTTTGACAGCTGACATTTATAATGGTTGCAGTGTCCCTGGATCATGTGATCACCTTTTGCAACCTTTTGACAAGCAAAGTCAATAGGGAAGACAGATTCACTTAACAACTGTGTTACTAATTTAACAACTGCAATGATTCATTTAACAAATGTGGCAAGAAAAGTCATAAAATGGGGCAAAACTCACTTAACAAATTTCTCACTTAGCAACATAAATTTTGGGCTCAATTGTGGTTGTAAATTGAGGACTACCTGTACTGATGATGGGACAAGCAGAAAATGGAGATAAGGCTTTAATCCAATATCTCTTAAAAGAGTTCTTGTGAGAGTAAAGAAGAGGAGATGAGCAGAAAATATGCTGCCCTGATCTCTTTGGAGGAAAATCAAGTTAGAAATGTTTTATTTTTAATGCACATAGGATGCATTTTTAGCTTGGTAAGCTGGCAGAGATTAAGCACGGGTAGGAGAGAAGGCAAGATCTTTTACAAGCATAGAAAATAAAAATACTTTCTATACTCTAGCTCTCCCCAGACCTAAGCCAAATGGCCCATGGCTAAGGAAGATTTAAAAAATCACATCAACATACCTAAACAGCTCTGTATTAAGAAATACTGCTGTACATAATTAGAATAACAGAGGTAAATAGAAAGAAACTTTCAAAAACAGTCTAGTCCAATAAAATTTCTAATTCATTAATTGAAATGTGCTTCTGAACCGTCCGTTTTTTAAAAGACTAATATTTTTATAATCACAGCTTTACAATCAAAGCTAAGCTCTTTCCATTCCTTAGCTTTTTTTTAAAAAATATGAACTCTCCTAAATTGGACCTCCATCACAGATAAATTTTCAAGGTCTGACAAACTATTTTTGTAAGTTGCCATTAATTTTTGTCAGCACATTACATAGGAAATAAGTGTACTTAAGTTTGAATCAGTCTTAAAGAGATATGTGGTGTAAAATTGATTATCCAAATAATTTCTACACATCATCTCTGAGTGTAGGGTACACTGAAATGTCTATCCTGGTTGTCTTAGTTTTAGAGATTTTTTTTCCCAAAAAGATATTATAAAAATAGGAAAGAAGGATAAACAAGTTCATGTGCATCATTGCTAATCACTAGATTGAAGCATAGGTTGAAAAAAGAGAGTATACATTTATTACTAAGAACATGTCAAAAATTAATTTGATTACTTGCAGTCCACTCCAACAGAATTATCTCAAAAATAGAATTAATGCAAGCTCAATGAATTAAATAACAGCTATCGTTTTACTTTACCTTTCCTGCCCACTTTACCACCTTCTTATATAAATATTGTATTTATATCCTGCCTTTGCTCCAGAAACTCTAGACCAGAGGTCCCCAACCTTTTGAATACCAGGGACTGGTTCCGTGGAGAGCGTTTTTTCCGTGGACTGGAGGGGCGTGGAGCAACACTAGCGCCAGCGGGATACTCAGGGGTGGGGCAGCGCTAGCGCCAGTGGGACACTCAGGGCGGGGCGGCACTAGCGACGGCAGGATGCGGGGGCAGGGTGTCACTAGTGCCGGCAGGATGCTCAGGGAGCCGGGGCAGTGCTAGCACCGGCGGGACACTCACCTCTAGTGCGAGTCTGGGGGTTGTGAGTGCACGCGCGTGTGTGCATGCACTGACCATCCCTTCACATGGCCTGGTGGCCAAGCGGCCACAGCCCGGTAGTGGGCAACGGTCCACAGGTTGGAGACCCCTGCTCTAGACAACACACATATTCTCATTTCTATTTTTCCCCCCACACTAGTAATTCAATGAAATAGGATTGGATGAGGGGGATATTACTGTGGAGGAGTAAATCAAGAGATTTTGCTGTTGGTAATAGGAGTGTGGGATGGACACTCCATCTGATCCCGTGAGCCTTTATATCTTTTGGGGTTGTTTTCTATTTTTCTTTCCATTTTTCTTTTCTTTTTGCACTTTAGGTTTCTCTTATTTCTTCCTTTTTTTCCCCCTTCTCATTCTATTTTAGTTTGTATTTCCCTTGTTTTTGAAAATAAAAAGATTTTCAATAAAATTATATTTTAGAAGATGTAGTTATTTCAGAAAATAACTAGGCTCACAGGATCAGATGGGATTGTTGCTAATACACTGGCCTCCCTGCTGTGTAGCAACATCTCTGCCTGAGCTGCTGGAGGCGTCTCTGGGCTGGCGGTGGAGTTTCCCAGGCTTAAATCTGTCATCCCTGGGTGCAGCTTCAGAAGCAGCCCAGGAATTCATGGCCACTCAGATTGTAATTGGCCTGACTCAGGACAGTGGTCACATGCCAAACTTGATTTTTTTATCGGAGCAATGGCAACATGACCTGGTGGCGGATGTAAGATTATCAGTCCCCTTTTATTCATTTAAGGCTTCTATGGCAGAATCACTTCACTGGAGTGAAAACGCAGACTTATTAAAACTAATAAATTTATTACAGCATAAAGCTTTACAGATGACAGCTTATTTCATTCAGCTATGCTAGAAGAGGGCTCATTTTTGGGTGCAAATCACAAGTGTTTTCAAATCGTGCAGTATGAGAATATTCCAGTTTCTTTTTAAAGAATATTTTAGGAACTGTGCTATTGTTCTACTCATCACCTTGTTTTGAAATGTTTTATTTATTGTTCTCTGGAAAATAATCCAAAACTAGATAGTGGCTAGAAAATATATTCATCAAACACAGAAAGAAAGAATGTGCATCTAACTTGCTTGTTTCACTGATTTTCATGATGTCTATATACAAGACAAAACAAAGAAAGGAAGAAAAACATACTTTCCAATCCTAAGCATCCCACTCTGTATCCAGAGATTAATCAGCTCCATTAAAATATGATAGAAATCTTTGCATATGAGGTAGTGGGACTGAATGCTCTGGTACCCCTATCACTTATTCCACCAATTAAATTGTTCTAACCCTGTGTGCTTAAAGGATGGCAATCAAGTCCTATTGCCCATGTGCAAATATTAGTCCTAATTTCTGTGAAAATTAACTGGTGTGTTTTCCTCTGTAGGTTCTGCTTTTTTACAGCCACCAAATATGATAACCTCTAATTAGCACACAGTGATCAGAGATCAATCTTGGAACAAATCTTTATCTTAAAAGCCAGGGGCAGTGAGGCTAGCAAACTTCACCATAAATTCCAGGGTAGGGTTAAAAAGGCATTAATTCTGCTCACGTCCTGGTGGGAGGTCAAGTTCAGTTCTTGATAAATCAGAGCAGAAGCTGAGCTGCTCCCTGCCTATCCGAAATTGTGCCTCTCATTCACTTAATGAAATGAAATCAGCAACTCAGAAACAAGGCAGTGATTATCACCTCTGTTTCCAAGTTGCTGCACAAACTCTGCCCTGGAATATAGATCACAGGAGTTCTATCTTGCAAAGGTTTCTTTCATTCTTCTTCTTCTTTTTAATGAAAAAAAAAACAATTTCTGAAACATTTGAGACATTGCTTCCAATTTTCTTCCTCTTCTAATCAAATGCTGTATATGGCTGATATCATAAAGCAGGCAACCATTCAATCAAACTATAAATTATATGTCCCTTACTGTTCTTCAAGAACTGTTTACTAACTGGAAACCACAAATTTAATTCAAGCTCACTTTTGTGCACCACTTTCTCTCATTTCTGTTTCCAATTTTGCTAAGCTTCCTGCATAGTACACCCCCCCATCCATTCCAATTGAACATTAATATACTTGATTTCTCATTCTGTTTATTGACTTCTCTACATTTTCATTTAAGAAACTGACTATTTACATTTTTAAGTGTTAATGCAAAAATCTACATGATTACAAACATATTATAATAGATGGATGAAAAAATATTAAGAGCTCATCAGATTTGTGACTAGTTGCATATTATTATTATTATTATTATTATTATTACTTTAATTTATACCCCGCCCTTCTCCCGAGGGACTCAGGGCGGCTTACAGGTAAGTAAAAACAGAGCTATACAATAAATATCTAAAAGCCAAATTAAAATATATATTAAATAACCTGTATTAGAAAAATTATAAAATCCCTTTAAAATCCCTATAAAATCCCCCCCTAGG
>NW_015386388.1:6011921-6042188 GCF_001527695.2 Protobothrops mucrosquamatus
CAACTCATCTGGGTCCAGGGAAGGCTTCTTGAGGAGGGGCCTCACAACGGCCTCCTTTAAGGCCGCAGGGAAGACACCCTCCTGCAAAGAAGCATTAATAATTCCCTGGAACCAGGCTCGTGTACCCTCCCGAGCTGCCAGTACCAGCCAGGAGGGACACGGATCTAATAAACATGTGGTTGCATTCAGCCTCCCCAAGGCCCTGTCCACGTCCTCGGGAGCAACAGAGTCAAACTCCTCCCACACAACCGTCTCAAGACCTGGTCCCGTCTCCTCCCCCCGTCTGCTGGGTGGTTGCAGCAGATTTTGGTCACTTCACATGACCCTGGGACACTGTGACCGTCATAAATATGAATCCGTTGCCAAGCATCTGAATGTAAATCACAAGACCCTGGAGAGGCTGCAACATTCCAGCTGATTGGTGCTTCTTCTGGGCTCAGCAGAAGCGCCAGGATCAGCGCTGAGCTCCAACTGGATCCTGGCACTGATCCTGGCGCTTCCGCTGAGCCCTGACAGCCCCGAAGAAGCGCCGATCAGCTGGAAAGCGGCACTGATCCTGGCGCTTCTGCTGAGCCCTGACAGCCCTGCAGCTCCAGCCGTCTCTCGCTCAGGCTTGTGCGGTGCTGCCACCGGTTCAGCTCATTCCCCTCCCCAGCTACCACTTTTCTAGGATGGTCGCGTACCACATGCCACATGCCAATGTACCACCGGTGGTACCCGTACCACTGGTTGAAAAGCCCTGTTCTATTCCAGCCCCCTGTCAGAGGCAAGAAAGCTTATTGTATACCGGACCAAGGGCTGTCCGTTCTGGCCAAGAGACAGGACTAGAACGAGACCCATCAACAAAGCCCCCGATTTGGTCGGTAGCATTTTAGCATCTTTCCTACTTGGGGGGGGGCAAATGTCCATTTATTTATTTATTGCTGTCCTGCCTTGATTACTTTGCAAATAATTCAAGATGGAAAAGATACCCAATAGATCTTCCCCCTCCTGTTTTCCTGAACAACAACCTTATGAGGTAGGTTGGCCGGAGAGAGAGAGACGGGGGGGGGGGAGGGGGATTGGCCCAAAATCATCCAGCTGGGTTTAAAGGCGAAGGCATTAGTAGAATTCACCATCTCCTGGTGACTGGCCCAAAGTCACCCAGCCATCTTTTGCGCATAAGGTGGGATTAGAACTCAGAGCCTCCTGGGGACTGGCCCAAAGTCGCCCAGCCAGCTTTCGTGTCCTAAATAGCACTATAACTCACGGTCTCTGGGTGATGGGTCCAAAGTCACTCAGCCAGGTTTTGTGACTTAGACGGGACTAGAACTCACAGTCTCCGGGTGATTGGCCCAAAGTCACTCAGCCAACTTTTGTGCCTTAGATGGGACTAGAACTCACAGTCTCCGGGTGATTGGCCCACTCAGCCAACTTTTGTTCCATAGACGACACTAGAACTCAGTCTCCCTGTGATTGGCCCACTCAGCCAACTTTTGTNTAGCCTGACTCCCTCTTCTTTGTGGCAGCCCCTGAGATATTGGAACACTGCTATCATGTCCCCCCTCGTCCTTCTCTTCATTAAACTAGACATACCCAATTCCAGCAACCGTTCCTTATATGTTTTAGCCTCCAGTCCCCTAATCATCTTTGTTGCTCTTCTCTGTACTCTTTCTAGAGTCTCAACATCTTTTTTACATCCCGGTGATCAAAACTGGATGCAGTATTCCAAGTGTGGCCTTACCAAGTCATTGTAAAGTGGTATTAATACTTCACGTGATCTTGATTCTATTCCTCTGTTAATGCAGCCTAGCACTGTGTTGGCTTTTTGGGCAGCTGCAGCACACTGCTGGCTCATATTTAAATGATTGTCCACTAGGACTCCGAGATCCCTCTCACAGTTATTACTATTGAGCAAGGTACCCTCTATACTATACCTGTACATTTGGTTTTTCTTGCCTAAATGTAGAACCTTACTTTTTTCACCATTTAATTTCATTTTGTTAGATAGTACCCAGTGTTCAAGTCTGTCCAGATCCTCCTGTTGGCACAGAATTCACCATGTAATTTTTTAAATAATATTTTATTAAAAGTGTCAATTATAATAATAAAAGATAATAATAAACTAAAAAGAAAAGATAATTAAAAATGCAAGACAGAAAAAAGAAAGAAAAAAATTAAGATATTTATTTTTCTAAATATTCTAGATATTAAATTATTTCCTACCCTCATCATAAATATAACTAGTTTCAGTATCTCCTCACTTCCTCTTAGTTAACAAATTAAAACTCTTCATCCCATAACTCAACTCCAATAAACAACATGTTTTCCAATCCAGGTTTCAGCCGAAAGTCCAAACAAGTTCCCCCTGTTATTCTATGATTCTATGAGTCTATAAAACAATCTTGCTGTTTAATCGTGTCTCCCAACATCAAAATAACTTTTCTTTCCCATAAAAATGCATTTATTCTTTAAAATTAATTTCAAAGTCTTAATATTCAAAATGAAATATTCAAAAAGTATCTGAGCCCTTAATCCATTTAAATATTTAAATATATATTTAAATATTTCTATAGCAACACCTTGTCTTGATTTTTGCTACATAGTCTGAATTCTTAAAATTTATAAAGATACAGTTTCATTTTCTTATATTAAAGATTAAAAGCACTTATCTGGTGTTTACAGTCATTTTAAAGTGTCTAATTTCTTTATTCTTATTCTTTATTTATTGACCAAATGTGGTTGGACACACAAGGAATTTGTCTGTAGTGCATAAGGTCTCAGTGTACATACAAGCAACAGGTGATAAATCATGATCATAATCAACATAAAAATACATTCGTCATAATCACGGATGCAACACTTAATGATAGTCATAGGATACTAAATAAGCAAACAACATAAATCATACTAAGATACCAAATAAAACAATTAATATAAATTGTAAGATACAAGCAACAAAGTTATAATCCTAAGAAGATAAGGAGATAGGTAATAGGAAAGATGAGGAGAATAATAGTAATACAGCCTTACTAGGTAGTTTGACAGGAATTATTTGTTTACCAGAGTGACGTCATGGGCAAAAAACCGTCCTTGTGTCTAGTTGTTCTGACGTGCAATGCCCTATAGTGTCATCTTGAGGGAAGAAATTGAAACAATTTATGTCCAGGATGTGAGGAGTCTGTAGATATTTTCACAGCCCTCTTTCTGGCTCGTGCAGTCCTCAATGGAAGATAGGCTGGTAGCAATGGTTTTTTCTGCAGTTCTAACTATCTCATGGCGCAGATGGCTAGATTCTGTGCAGCAGCATTGGGGATTCGCCAGAAAAATAAACAATCATTTTAGATCTTTTTAATAATCTTTTATAATTGATTTTATTACGTGTTTTATCAGTTTTAGACTATACTCAATGTATTTTTGTTGTCAGGTCAGTATGATTCAGTTTTTCTGAAGTTAGCTTGTTTTTGATATACTGTCTGTAAAACTAGGCAGACCTTGGTCGCCCATTGATTGCATCATTGATTGTGATGTATTGCTATGTCCACTTGTGATGGTTCTGTTTAGTTTTGTTTTATTTGGATGTTTGATTTATGTGTGGCCTTTGACTGTAATAAATTGATTGATTGAAAAGATTGAGTTCTAACTATCCGTTGAAATCTGTCTTGTTTGGTTGCAGTGCCAAACTAGATAGTTATAGAGGTGCAAATGACAGACTCAATAATTCCATCAGCAGCTCTTTGGGCAATCTGAGCTTTCTGAGTTGGCGCAGGAAGAACATTCTTTGTTGTCCTTTTTTGATGACATTTTTGGTGTTAGGTGTCCATTTTAAATCTTAAGATATCATATAACCTAGAAACTTGAAGGTCTCTATTGTTGATACTGTGTTGTCTAATATTGTAAGGAGTAGAACAGGAAGGCTTCTAAAATCTACTATCATTTCTACTGTTTTGAGTGTGTTCAGTTCAAGATTGTTCTGGCTGCACCACAAGGCTAGTTGTTCAACTTCCTCTCTGTATGCAGATTCGTTATTGTCTTGAATGACACCACCCATCACTGTTGTATCATCTGCAAACTTCAATACTTTAACAGAGGGATTCTTTGAGATTCAGTCATTGGTCTATAGAAAGAAGAGAGCATATAGACCTGGGGAGGGCCCTGTGTTAATTGTACAGGATCTGATATGATTTTGCCTAGCTTCACCTGCTACTTTCTGCTTTTAGACAGCTTATGATCCACTTACAAGTGTGGTCAGACACGGCAAGCTGAATTAATTTAATTAGAAGAATGTCTGGAATGATGCTATTGAATACTGAGCTGAAGTCTACAAAAAGGATCTTCCATAGGTCCTTGGAGGTTCAGGATGTTGTAGCATGTAGTGCAGAACCATATTAACAGCATCATCTGCCGATCTCTTTGCTCAGTAGGCAAATTGCAAGGGGTCTAACAGTGGATCTGCAATGGTTTTCAGGTGGGCCAGCACTAGCCTTTCAAAGGTTGTCATAACTATAGATGTCAGAGCAACTGGTCTATAGTCATTCAGCTCCTTGATGGAGGGTTTCTTCGGCACTGGGATGATAGTAGAATGTTTGCGGGTGAAGATGTTTGATCAGTTGGTCAGCACAAGCTTTCAAGCAAGAAGGAATTACCTTGTTTGGGCCTGGTGCTTTTCCAGGCTTTTGTCTGTGAAATAGACCTTGCACATCATTTTCTGTGATCACTAGAGGTGGGGGGCCCAAAGGGATGGTGTCAGTTATAGGAGCTTGGCTGTTGTTAGTGTATCAGAGATGGAGATGGTGGTGATAAGTGACAGTGGTTTTTTCACAAACCTACAGTAAAACATGTTCAGGGATCATTCAAGTCTTATTGGCTTTTAAGACCCCGGGAGCCATAGCAATCAGTAGAACAGCTTTTTAAAGAGCTTCCATTAAACAGAGCATTATGTTCTACAAAATCCTAAAAGTCTTTGTCTTGTTGAAAAAATCAGACCTTATTTGATACTTCAGCATTGGGGTTTGTTTGTTTTTTTTAAGATAAAAGGTGGTTTCTTCAGAGATCATACCCAAATCTAATAACTAAACTCTCTATGTTTAGTTTAATCCATGGCACACAAGTTCCAGTGGGTCTTCATTTAACTTTGCAACCCTAAAACACTCTTATGCTATCACACCAGGTTCAGTATTAAAAGCTAGTTCACATGTGGCCTCTTGTATTGGCTATAAGTCGCTCTCATTATGACCAGGCAGCTCGTGGACTCACTATTCCAACTGCTAGAGAAAAGCTCTGTGGGAAAAAAAAATGTATTTCCTATTTCTCTTTTTCTCCCAAGCTGAAAATCCTATTTGAAAATTACATCTCATTATATCACAATAAGCAGTTCTTCATAACTGAATAGCATTTGAAAATCTTTGTGCCTGTTGTGTGTATGTGGGCTTTCAGGAGATTAGCAACTGTTTTAATTTTTAATTTGTGCTGCTCTCTGATATTATTAAGAAACTTTAAAACTCAAGGGCCTAAAGATGATTTTCTTCATGGGGGACGTGGGAATGCCTATTATTCAAAAAGTAAATTACAAATATTAAGAGATCCAGTAGGGTGAGACAGGAGGATAGAAAAAGTATAAAAAGGAAAAGAAAAAGGGAAAGATTACAAGTTTCAAAACCCATTGCATGAAACAGTATATTGTTTGGAATGAATGATTAAAACAATTTCCCCCCCCCCCAAACAGTAAATAAATTAATCAAGTGTGTCACTACTGAAATTTTATAAGGACAAAAAAAATACATGCAAAACATAAAAGAGGAAACGAGGAAGCATAAGCAAATTACACATTAGTTTTAATTCAATCATATTGCAAAGTTTTATTTCATAAAGTTCAGGTTCTAGAATCTAAGGTAGTCATTTGGGATAATCAGAATAGTCCAAATCCTTTCAAGTCTTACATTAACGCATACAAAGCTCTTCTAAAACATCCCAATCTTGCCTTTTCTGCCCCAGCAAGCTATATCTGCCTTGTTTGGCTTCTGTATTGGTGAAAGGTTGGGAACTTGAACTAGCAACCTAAGGAAACGTACATGCACATATGCACATCTGTGCGCTTGTACACATATGTGGGTATTCTTCCTGGATGTCCCAACACAATTTGAGGGAGATGGGTTTAGGGAAGGGGAACCAATTGATTTTCAGTATAAACAAATATTATGAAGAAGGTTCACAACTCTCTTCAAATATAGAAAGAAACTGGAAATTCTGCAGATGTTCTCCCATCCCAAATGGGAAGCAGTATGGAACTCCAGACCAATCACACCAGAAACAAATACTAGAAACATAGCCTGCAGAACAATCATCCTTTATTCCCACCCATAAAGCTGCAACACAAATCAGTGTTCTGACTCTGTAGCCAAGTGTCACTTATTTTGAAGAGAGAAAGCTCCAAATTCAACCCCTAACATCTCCAAATAGAATTGTAAAAGTCTCTCCCTCTAAAAATCTGAATACCAGGAGAGCCAGATAAATTAGATCAGACATTTACAAGAAAGCTTCCTATGTAGTTCCTTTTTAACTAATTACAGTACAGAATATATGTGATATAATACAGGTTTTAAATCACTTTTTTAACCAGAACATACAGGCATAAGGTAGATTTGCTTCTCAGATTTTAAAAGTTCAAACAAGAATTTAAATACCATATGCTCATTGATTGATCTTTGTGAGAGTTGCTCCATTACTCTCATGCTAAATTCTATATCCCTACATTGAGACAAGAGTAAGAATAGCTTTATTGAACCAATCTCACCTTTTTCAGTACTAGCTAGCGCTAGCCTTAAACTCTAGGGACACTCACAAGCAGAGCATAATAGAGACATGATTGCTCCTAACATGGGAACTAGACAGCACTTTCCCTGAGCAGTTGTGCCTCACTCCAGAAATTGTTAGAGAAAAATGGAAACTGTCTGTTTACATCCAAAACCAAACAAAGGGACAGGCAAACATACCAGCAAGTGTTAATACCGCTTCTTGAAAAACAGGAAACTAATCATCCACAGATTTCACAAGAATACATAATTAATTGGTTTTAATGGGAGATTACAACCTGTCAATATGCAACAAAAATTTCATAGAGCTAAAGGTGGCTCTGTAAGCTCCATGTGTGCTCATACTTGCAAAGAAAATTCACATTGATTCACAAATATTATGAGTTATTATATGCTGCAAGCAGCTGTTTAAAATCCCTAATCATACCAATTATGCTTCAGGGCTGCAAATCATTAGTTCAATCTATTCCTCTGAACCTAAATAAAGCTATTGAAATGGTAAGTTTGAAACCCAATGATGACATACATAAAGATTACTGGTATTATTTATGTTTGGTTGCACAGTCAGCCAGATATTTAGACTAAATTTGGCATTTTATCCACCTATCCAGTCCTTCCTAAGGAACTGGGATAAGCAGAAGTTGTTGTTTGATGGTGTTAAAGTTATGGCTGCAGAATATAAGCTATTCTAAATAAAGCTGCCTTTGGCAATTGACTGATGGTAATTTTGTCAATGCCAATGGCATTCAAGTGATGCTCCAATTGTTTAGGAACTGCACCCAAGGGCCTTTTATTATTGGTACTTTCTTTGCTGCATTTTGCCACAGTCATTCTACTTCTATTTGTAAGTCTTTGTATTTTGTAATTTTCTCCAGCTGTTTCTCTTCTATTCTGCTGTGACCAGATACCACTATATCTACTATCCAGACTTTTTTGTCTTTCTTATCAACAATTGTTATGTGGTAGATCCCAGATCACCTTAATTTCTTCATTTTTCTATCACTCTGTCTATTTCACCAGTTCTTGCTTGTAAGCAAATGGTATTTCGTGCAGATATTCTAATGTACATTGTTGCATCGTTAGTAGTTAGACTATGCAACAGCTAACTAGGTAGTCTCCTATTTCTTCAACATCTTTGCAGATGAGGCATTGACTATATCACCATCAGTCAATTGCAAAGGATAGCTTTACTTGGAACAGCTTACATCCTGCCAAGATATTTTTAACCCCGGCAAACAACATCTGCTTCAATAGGTGGATAAAAATGCCAAATACAATCTAAACATCTGGCTGACTGTGCAACCCATCATAATAATAAAACAATCATTTGTCAATTAAGAATTATTTATTATTATTTCTTTTTATTCTACTAATCCTGTTCCTTCCTAATAATTCATGGCGGGGGGACAGGGAGAGAGAGAGAGAAGGGTCACAAATTATTATCTATTATAGTGGTTAAAACTATAATTTGGGATCAGAAAATCAAAAGGACTTAATATAATATGTCACAGGCTCTCATCCATTAACATTAAAATGTTTTTTTCCTAAAAATTTACCAGAAATTTAGATCCATTTGAATTTTTTGCAAGATTATCAAATGCATTTATTTTTTTAAGTTTTCTCAGTTTTTAAACACAAGTTCTTCTGCCATATACTTTTTAAAGTATATTTTCATGATGTGTTCTTTTAAAAGAATGTAAATAGCTCCTATATATGTATGTATGTAAAACATGTAAAAATACATTTTAGCACATATTCTAAAATGTGTTTCTTTTTTGGGATGCATTTTTGAAAATTAGTAATTTTTAAACAGAGATTTCAACATGCATCTGATATGAAAATGTAACAATGCTCTCTTTCCACGATTGAAATATCTGACAAGAGCAGACTCCTTTTCATTGGCAGACCCCTAGTACTCCCATAATAAGACCAGGGGTATTCACTTTCATTTTCCATTAAGCGTTTCATCCAAACTATAAACTGTAATTAATGTTTAGGGTTTTATTGAAAAGCTTAACTTTATAACTTTTCACTTGAAATTGGCTCTTTTCAACCAAACCATAGTTAAGATTAGAGGCATCATTGATTTTGATGATGTAATAACCTGTAGTTAAACTACATGCAAAAGTTTCCAACCTTTTGATTTTTTTAGGGAAGTATTCAAATTCAGACCTGAAGAGTGTGTTTTTTAACCCAGCATCCCTGGGCTGGCTGCTGAACCAAAGTTTAGTAAAGAGAAAACAAAATTAGAAGTGTTCTCTTTGTGTCTAGGAAAAAGCAGAACCACTTCTTTTGACAACCTGAGGGAAAGTGGACAAATATTTCACCATGCTGCAAATTAACACAGAAATTTCCATCTGATTATGTAGAGTAAGAAAATAACACATACACTTTACTTGTAATTAACTCTGGAGATTCCAAAGGTGTCCCATTAATCACGCCTCTTGCCATGCTTTGCTTCACAACCAAATAATGAGAAAACACTGCAGACTCTTCCCAACACCTCCCTCACCTCACCTCCTCTCCCACAATCTGAACCTCTCTTCTAGTGATACAAAGCATTCAATTGCAGTGATTATTTCCTTGCTCATGTTATCTTAGATGAAATGGCTATACTTTCTTTGTTTAGTCCTTTAATTGGGATAACTGAATCATGAGTGCAGCTTTAGTGCAACGTGCAACTTTGATAAGTTTTCCACTTAGAATAAAATAAAGGAATGTATGCCGATCACATACAGCCAGAAAAAAAAATCGGTTGAAAGAAAACAATCCAAAAGTGGAATTAGAGTATTCAGATGTTACCTACCCACCCAGCAATGTTACAGCATAGAACTGTTTGTATTCCAAAATTCAGCAAATTCCCTGATGTCAAACATGGAATTCTGCAAATTGCATCAATCATATATGTTAACTAAATGTGCGTGTTCTCTTTCAGATGTGTACAATTTATCCTACTGCTCCTAATTATGGGTAGTGGCAAGGAGCAGTAGATGGAGTGCTGAAGTCCCCCACCAGTAGCAATATTGTAGAGCATGTCTCAAAGCTCCTGAGATTTCACCTGCATCACAAACTTCCATGAAAATATTTGCAATCTTAAATCTAGAAAACAGTTTTCTATTTCTTTCTGCTTCTGTAGGATATCAATTTGCCTGCTGCCCCATCAAGATTACACTGTCTAACCAGAAAAAAATATAATAGATAGGGAAAACAGATATAGCTACAAGAGCTTCTGGTCGTTCCTGTGATCCTAAACTTTTTAATCCCTCATTTGCACTAGAATCTCAGACAGAATTAAGTATTAACACCATCCCAAGTTTCCATTCTTCCCAAAATATTTAACATGGTCTAATTTTTGGTACTGCAAGGACTAAGATGACTTCGAGCTACGTGCCTTTCAGAGTCTCACATCACAACATGTTCTGCCTAGCCATCTTTTTTTATACTCTTACTTTGTCCTTTTCCCTCTAGCACCCTTTCCTTCTCTCCCCATTCTTTTCTATTGGATTTGTTGCCTGGCAATGTGGACTGGGGGACAGTGAATACATGCAAGGAAAGCAACATGGACATGTGGCAACTGCTTTTGAGAGCCCTTAATATAGTGGTCCACTTTAGTAGCTTATTCCTAATAAACTTTTTTAAGCTATCCATCAAAGGAAAAACCCTGTCTAAATTAAATCAAAGATAAAGGGTTTTAACAGTTAACAGTTAACAACTAAATTACAAGGTAGCTTGTAAAATTATTTTGAATAGCAGTCAAAATTTAAAAAGTTGTCTTTGAGAAACCAAGAAATCAAATGCTAGTAATGAAAAATGAGCTGAAACACAGCAAAGAAGCAAAGAAATTTAAGCTGGTAAAAAGAGTGGGAATCCAGGACAACTCTTGCAGCCAGCTGGGGGTGGCCAGCTGAGGGCAGCCCTCCTCACCATTGACACATTACCTCTATCAACTCACTGCCACAATATTGTTGCAGGACAATTCAACATGGGGACAACTCACCGCAGGTGCCCAGATGGAGAGCTGGGCAGGCAAGCGAATGAGCCAGTGGGCAGAGTACACAGCAGCAGCAGCAGCAGCAGCAGCGGCTAGGGGCTTCCCATTTTCACATCCTCTGCCACCACTACTATTGCTACCATTATATCTGTGCCGAGCTCCAGGCTGTTCGGAGCTTGGACCATTCAGCAGCAGTGGCAGTGGGGTGGTAGGCAGGGTGGAGGTGGTGCCCATTGGCTTCTCATTTTCACATCCCCAGTGGGAAGCTCCCAGTCACTATCCCCTCCCAGCCGCTGCCGAACCACATACTAAGACAGTGATGGGATTCAAATATGTGAATAATCGGTTCTCTGTGTTGATGCCACTTCCAGAAGTCCATTCTGGGCCTGGGCAACAAAAAATTAGCTACCGGTTCTGCCGAAGTGGTGAGAACTGGCTGAATCCCACCACTGTACTAAGAGCTTGTCAACAAAATTACTTTGCAAAGAAAACTATCTAGTCTTTTTTACAATCTAGTCTCTATCTAGTCTCTATCTTGCTCATAGCTGGAAAATGGAAAGATAGTTGATATACGATCATACCCCACAAAGCCTGAAGCATCTCTTCAAATCAGCAGAGTTTTGACTCCTTTCAAGCCTGAATTCAATGCTTTTTATACGCTGGGGAAAACAAATTACAACCACATGGCATCCCCATTGCACACAAACAAACTAAAGCCTTCCAAGATATCCTAAGTAAACTAAAAGATCCATCAGCCCAGAAAAAGAAACAGGAGTTATCTACAAATGTACAGTGCAATGACTGTAACAGCTATTACGTAGGACAAACAGGCAGAAGACTAACAAAACGCATCCATGAACAGCAGTTAGAAGAAATGATGAGAACTCTTTTAATTTCACAATATATGGACAGACTTAACCATAGTTTCAACTGAGAAACTGTTATTATCCTAGACCAAGTCAAATCCAAAAATGCTAGAAATTTCTAGAAGCCCAGACTCTGACAAACTGGCCATCTATAGACACATAGATATAAACAATATTTATATACTATGCAAAAGAGACAATCAACAAGTCAAAAAGGGAACAAAAAGACCAAAATACTTCCTCATCAGCAATCAACAGAACTGTTGATGAGCTCCTTTACTACAGTACTTTGCTACCCAGAATCAAGAAGTAAATAATATTCTAATGAAGGAACTACCAACAGCCCAACCAAAGAATCTCCAAAACCACTCCCAGCAACAGTGACAGGGCAAGCCACAACAGTATAACTGAGAGAAACCCCACTCCATACCAACACTGATGTGTTTGGGTAATGAAATGTCTGCAAGAAAATGATCAAACTCAGAGAGTACCAAGGGCCCCCCATTAAAATGCTGAGCTACAAATATTCTCCTTTATTATAAAGAAGTTTTATTTTCTCATTTTTTAATAGTTTAAGGCCTGCATCTTAAATATATTTATTTCATACTAGCTACACCCAGCCACGCATTGCTGTGGCTCAGTCTGGTTAAATGGAAAAGAAAAGAGAAAGCGCATGTTTGTGTCACAGGTGTGACATCTATATAATAGTAGGTATATAAAAACATGCGCATATTTGAATGCAACGTTGTGTCAAAATTTCAAAGCAATTGGTAAAGAACTTTCAGAGATTTAAGATTTTGAACAAACGAACATTTTCATTTTTATTTATATAGGTTACATGCAAATTTAATTAAGAATGCATTGATATTACATAGCCTTGTAATGAAAGATTTGCAAGAAAACAATCAAACTAGTGAACACCAGGAACTTAACAACCCTGAGCTACATATATTTTCTACTATTGGTGACAGGACTTATTTCTGAATATTTATTCTTAGCACTGCAATGTTAAGGGCTCTTAATAGTTACTATTTTAAATGAATGCTTATGTTTCAGCAGAAAAGAAAAAGGCTGTAACAATCTTTTTGAAATCTTTTCAAACATTGTGTTGTCAAGTCTTGCCATATTTTTTTTCTCTTGCATTTTTCAATCATTTTTTAACAGTTTGTTTTTAAATATTTCCGGAATCTTCACAACTTTGTATGAATGAAGGAAAACAATATTTTCTACTTCACCTTTCACCTTCAGAGTGCTAAAAGGTTATTGAAAAGCAAGAATCACTGAGTTGGAAAGAAATCACTGATAGAACTGTTCCTGGATCATTCTTAAGAAGCATCTCCCCCACCCCACCCCGCACACAACTGTCATTAGAGTCCTTGGCTAAGAAAAGAATTGAAGCAGTTGAATGTTAATACAATTTTGCTGATGATGGGGCTGGGAGTCATTGTCAATAAATGTGGGAAACCATATTTTTTTAAACAGGAAGCACTAAACAAGCATGTGGATAAAACTTGCAATGAAAAGATGAAAATCAATGGTAGAAAGTTTTATATTCTACACTCCAAGGCTAATAAAAGCCATAACAACTAGGATGTTGAAGGAGTCAAAATGTAAGTCATCAGAAGAATGGTTGAAATCAAACAAATACAATTTAAAGAGCTATCACAGGCAATACTTGGTATAACCTCCCATCTCTCTTTCCAATGGAACAAATGAACAAAGCTAACAGAGCATTAATACAGTTAAAATAGTGCTTTTAAAATGAATTATATTTTATATTGTGGTGAATACAATAATCTTGCACTATTGACAATGGAGCCTTTTGTCATGATCAGTTGAGTTGTACTGATGGACTTGGCAAGACAGAAGATGCTAGGCTGCCAATGACTGAACTGTTCAAGCAGAGGTTAAATGAACTGATGAAAGCAAGGAGCATGCAAATTAAAGGGAGCAGAAAGCTTGGGTTTAAGAAAGCAATTAACAAAGAAACTGTGCAGGAAGGGGGAGACAATCTAAGCAGAAAATGAAGGAGTGATTCATGTGAATCCCATACAAAAGCAGTCTTGGTAAGGGTTAGGACAGTCTAGAAAATGGAAGAGATGAGGAACAGAGAAGAATCATAAATGATCAGAAGATTGGAGTGGTGCAACAGATGGCTTTTGCTTGTACATTTGAAGTAGTAAGACATATATTCAATATGGATATTTATTGCAAATGAGTTGTAGATGCATCATTTCCTGTTGAGTTCAAAGTTATACATAATTAGCTTCAATCATCATCATCATCATCCTTTTCCTCTATACAACATTGGATAAAATAGCCAACTTCTATGAAAAAGAATGGATAAGATTCTCAAAAGTAGTGGGGGAAACATCACTTTATAGGACTCTGGAATAGCAGTTCTTGAGAAATGGACATTTTTTTAAATTTAATTGGGAAACAGCTCAAATAAGTCATTAGGTGATTTAACATTATTTTTCACCGATTAAACACATTAATCACATCATATATATTAACCAGCTCATCAATGCAAGAAAATTTTTGTCACAATTACTTAATAATTATTTGTTAATTGTCACAAACCTACTCATAATTCAGACACCCATCTATAACAGTCTTCAATAAATTATTCTAATATATAAACAAAGTAAATGAGGTCTCATTTGGATTTACATATATTGATGTATATGGGGGCTGATCTCTAATGTACCATAAAACAGTGAAGTGATGATATGAGAGTAAGGCTAGAAAGCAGAGAGATCAATTCATGATCCCACCTTAGTCATGAAAGTCAGCTGGATGATTTTGAGGCAGTCATTCTGTCTCAGCCCAACCCACTTCACTATAAACTTGGCTTCTTTATTTATCAATTTATTATATATAATTTGCACCCACTACAATTGAATAAACTCGACAGTTTGGTTTATCAGACAAAAAAATGAAAGTAAATAGAAAGTTTAAATCTGGGCAAACTAAAGATCTAACCTTAGTATGTATTACTTGACAATTACCAAGTAGAGAGAGTGCAAGGAGAGTACAGAACCAGTCTGGGGCTCTAGTTAAAGGTGTTGGACTAGAAATTGGAACAGACTAGATAATTTTCTGCAAGACATTCTTTCTTATTCGAATCCACCATACAGGATTGTTGTTATGGAGGAAATAGGAAGAGAGGGAATTACAATATATACATTGCCCTGATTTGCAACAAATCGAGGAAAGATATAAATCTAGTAAATAAACAAATAAAATAAATTAAAGCAGGAACAAAATTATAGTTTCAGCATTGTCTCCAATGTAGTATGCAGGATATTCTATTTCTGTATATTGAGCGGTGATATATAAAACATTCTGTACATGAATTGTTCTATGCATTTAAAGCACAGCTGATTTGGTGTACTGTGCCCAGTCAGAAACATTTGTGCTTTAGATATTGCAATTTATATTCAGATTGACACAGGGCTGTTCAGTTTTTAATGTAACCAAAATGTGTTTGGTCAGCCAGTGGGGGTTAACAGTGGAAAAAGACAAGCTGAGCTTGGTGATGGTATGTGCTTGTATTATAATGATGGCAACAACCGTTGAATAGAGGCAGGGAGGGAGAGAAGGGATAGGAACCTCAGAACTTGTGCACTGAGAGATTAGTAGTAGCAGCTGGAGGCAGGAGGGGAAGCATTGGAAATCTGAGAAGGCGAATGAATCTGTAGAATATGCCATGCTGGGAGCCTTTCCTTATTGCTGAGTCCATCTCAGTAAGAAACAGGAACACAGGCTAGACTATCACTAGTAGCAACAGTTAAAAATGGCTGGGAATGGAAGGCAAAGGGAAATTCAATGGGTGTAGGTGGGTAACATGCAGACTATATGGAAAAGGGGCAAGGCAGAAGTTAGTGCATAGCAACCTTGCTCTACTTTCCCATAATATCACTCCAGAATCACTCTGGAGTTTGTTTCAGCCAAACCCCATACCACTAAAATGTTTTTTTATTTTTACAGATTTGCAAAAAAAAAATCTACTGAAATAGTTCGATAAATCTTCCAGAATGTTATTATTTGCTTCATGTTTGAAATAAAACACATTTTAGATATGATGGACTTGTACTGTCCATCACTGTTGTTGCTATTCTACTAACTCACCTCTTCATCTAGGCTTCATCTGCACCATATCCAAGACACACAGGAAGAAATGACAGGTCAAACAGAGGTTAGTGTTTCTTTACCTTGCTGCTGTCATTTCTCATTTATTAGTGAGATCAGATGAAACAAGAGCAACAACTATAAGATGAAGGTGCAATAGAGCTGGAAGAATCCAGAGATCGCAGCAGGTTGCCTACCGTGGCATATGTCTTGATAGGTGTACAATAAGTCCTTGATGCCTACCCTGGGCATGATTCAAAAGATGCCCACTACTCACTCCTAACTTGTTGACTTAGCCTATCTTTTCCCCTCTCCAGGAAGAAAAACTGGAGTTCTTCCAGTTCAGTTTGAAAGAGAGCAATATATCTGCAGAATCTGTTTGACTGGAATCTGCAGAAAGTTCACAGGAGTGTAGGAATAAGACCCATTCATATATATTGTCAGCAGTGATAGAATTGTCATACCATTCACTGTTCTGAAAATGTTAACATTTTTTTTTATATCTGCAGCAGGTGCTGACCCCATCACTTATGAATCTCAAGCTCTCTCTCCTGTTCCTTCTTTACAGTTCAGGAAAATGGGAAAGGGCTGGAAAGTGGGGGGAAACTCTATGCTGCAGTCATGCCAGAGGAAAGGAGGCTTTCCAGTTTCATATTCCTCACTGAAAGTCTGGAATCATTCATCTAAGGAAGAAAAAGAAAAAAAAGACAGCCTACCAATTTAGATTTCTCAAGAGAGCAATCTGAAAACTAGCCTTCCCTTGTTCTGCAACAATAAGGAGGCAACAATCAGGTACGACAGCAAGAGTAAATTCCAAAACAGTCTCTCTAAAGTGAACATCCAATGAAATGAAATTCCACAAAAGGGAAAGGAAAAGCTATTAACACTCTCAGAGAAGTCAGATCGATTCAATGCAAAATGGGGGGGGGGGGTTGACTAAGATCCACAGCTCCAGCTATGGCTGTTTGTCATAAAAATTCAGAACAAAAACACCTCTTCCCCATGTGAACTGGGAATCCCACTGCAATTTTACAACACAAAAACTGGAAGTTATTGCACAGCATCATCCAGTTGTTGGAAAGAGAGTTTTTTTCTTCTTCTTGCACATGTAATTAGATGCAGAAAGAACATTTGAGACTTGCACTAACTAGAATTTTAGACTTAGCTCTCCAACCCCATCATATATTTTTTTTTCCAGAGGCAGCTTAGTGGTCATATCTGAGACTTCATTGCAAATTTTGTGCCATTGAAAATTGAATTGGAATTTGATCTTAAAGAAATGAGCCACTCGCTGAATGAGATTTACTCTTACAGACTTCTTGATCATCTCTGAATAATACTGTATCTAAGGACCTTTACACTTTACATAGAATCAGAAGAAAATCTGTCCAATTCTTCCTCTTGTTTCTTTCCCAAAACTGCACCTGAAGCTATTGTTCTTTCTTAAGAGTACAAACTTTTTGCCGATAGAAAGAGGGCAATAACAGAGAAAAGAAACATCATTTTCTCATCCTATTTTTTCTGATAATAATCTTCCAAGGACTATTTTCATTGTTAAAAGGAAAAAAGAGAGCTGCTAGAGAATACAGGCATTGAACTATATTAAATGGAAAGTAGCTTAAAGGTCAAATCAGATATGACAGGAAGTACATGGACTTGCTCCATTCATGTCTAAAACAAAGGTAGTCAGGCTGTATATTTCTGAGAAAAATATGCACGCACGAAGGAAACTGAATCTTGTCTTTTCTTGTCATGTTGGGGAAGAAAACTGCTTGAAGCAAAAGTGTGTCCGTGAGTACAGGCAAAGAAAATTTTGCTTCAACTGTCTGCATATTTTTGCTACAAAGGTTAATATCACCTATTACATTTCAGATATTACTGGAATAGCCTCACGAAGGACAGATGGCCTTATCTCCTATCCTATACCATCCTTTATGGCTGGGTTCGGTTTTAAACTTTCTCAGGTTAATACTCTTGAACAGAATTGGGCTTCAACTCCAAGATACTCTGCCAGCCTGCTGCTAAAAATCCTGGCAGACCCGAGCATCTAGATCAGAGGTCCCCAATCTTTCCGTGGAGAAAGGTTTTTCTGCAGACCGGAGGGGGTGTGGTTTCATGTACTATCTGCATCCCACGGATGGGGCTTTGTTTGCACGGACCAGTTTCTGGCATGCCATGGCCCAGTGCCAGTCCACGGACCAGGGGTTGGGGACCCCTGATCTAGATAGTATCTGTTTGAGAAAGGCTATCTTACTTAAGAAGCCGGCTTCCTTGTGACCATTTATGTTCCATATGCCTGGCTTTCATTCCTGATTCCAGATCCATGGCTTACTTTCAACTTCTCATTCCATATTTTGCATAATAATACCCCATAATGAGTTAACTAGGAATTGAACTAAATGGAAACACTAATGTAACTACCAAACATGAACAGTGACTTAACTACATAAAAACATAAAAGCTCAACATGTTTATCACTCTTCCTCAGAATGGTTCTATAAAAGAGATCAGGTTACCCCCCTTTACAGATGACATATTCCAAACTTGCTCCAGGATGTTCATTATGTGAGTTCAGGACTTTGACAGAGACTTGAAGGCATTTATTTCACTCTTTTCACCACAGTGGCAAAATCAGCCCAACTTCTCACCTCAGGCAGTTCTCTAAGAAAGGTCTAGGCCAGAAAGGGTTCAACATTAGTGTGCACACAACATATATAAAACCAACATTAAACATACATTGCCCACCTGGTTGATTCTTGATAAATATGTCTCAAATAAATGTAATAAATTCCCCCCCTTTGCACAGTGGGTCTACAAATAATTATGTAGTTTCTCATCTAAACTTGCAATATATACTATATTACTATTTTTACATCACAGTTCTTTAAAAAATAACTCAAATATAGAAATCTAATATCTATCAATCAGATTGACCCCCATATCTGTTAGCTATAAAAGAAATAACTACTGTTAACTAGCGGTCCAAAGAAATAAGCTAATCTTAAAGTGCCCATTAACAGTCTACTGTCATATTAAACTTGCATAAACTCCAGGGACAGTTTCCATTCTTTTATCCAAAACATTGTCTCTAAGCCATATAGTTAATTTCGCCATCTCTACCAACTCAATCAGTTCCAGTTGACCATCTTTCATCCATTTTGTAATTTCTGTTATAATTGAATCTTTTATATTAATACCTTTTTCCATGTAATTCTGATAAGCCTCTGCTTCATAGGTTAACCTCTTTTTTGTCTTTTTCCATATTTATGCACACTTATTTTTAATCTTTGTTGCATTGTGTTTGTGATCTTTGTCTTTTTTGTTCTTGTAGTTTTTTAACATCCTATCTTTGAAATAAATAAAAAATGTACTAAGAAAAAAAAGAACATTGGTGATTAAGGCCATAACACTAAAGCAAAAAGAGGAGGTCCAACTATTTTCTATCCTATCAACCCATATTTATCCAGATACAGCCAGAATTTTACAAACACAGTCAGTCCTAGAAAATAACTATCAGTTCCAGGAAGCCATCAGTCATGGCTCTTTCTGGACACTGTCTTTCTGGTTCTTGAAAAGAGCAACATTGATAACAAGTATTCTTTGTGCTGAAAGGCATTTTTCAAATGGAAGAAAAGGGAGTTGAACTTCAGAACAGCAGATGATGGCAGGGGAGAAACTAATATTCTTGCCAGTCTGGCTTCTGTCAAGATCCTACAATATCACAACCCTGAGGCGTAAGGGTTACTGCCAAAGTGAGAATTATGACTCCCCACTGTAGAGGAAATAGTGTAGAATTAACAAGCAGGTGAGAAGAAATTACATCATTATTTGCTGACCTTGTGAGCACAGGTTTGTCTGTTTAAACTTTCCACAATCTGGATTTAGCCACAAAGATCACAGCCTCAGTGAGACCTGTGAATTGAATGGAAGTGTCAGGTAGTATGTGACTTAGAATGTCACTGGGCACCGGTGGCTTCAAGGTTTATCTTTGGTTGCAAGACTGAGTAGGTCTGTCTTCCTGTTTTCAATACTGAAAAAACATATCTTACAAGAAAAAAAGGGGACTGCAAAACAAGAAAAGCCTCTATACACAGATTACAGAACCACCACAGCCAACCAAGGATTAGGAATTTCAAGGATGGATTATATGATTCCCAACGCTAAACATTTTTCATGTCCATAGCTGATTAGCTATGTGCCAGGAACATGTTGTCTTAAACTTTTGCATTATCAAATTGCTTTCAAACCTAGGGATCTCTTGGCACATATACTGTCATCTGACTTTTAAACAAAGATATTGGATAAATCAGAGCCAGTTTAGTATAGTGGTTAAGGCATCAGGCTAGAGACTGGAAAACTGTGAATTCTAGTCCCACTTTAGGAATAAAGTCAGCAGGGTAACTGGGGCATTCTCTCTTGGCCCTAGGAAGGAAGCAAAGGCAAACCATTTCCACAAGACCTGGCCAAGAAAACTGCAGGGACTTAGTTCAGATTGTTGCCAGGAGGCAAAAACTGACTCCAAAGGTGTGTGTGTGTGTGTGTGTGTGTGTGTGTATGTGTATATATATATATATATATATATATATATATATATATATATATATATATATATATATATATATTAAAATCAGTGAGCAGACATATAAAAACAATACATACATACATACATACATACATACATACATACATACATACATACATACCCTATTAGTTTCAGCCACAATAATCAGATACTTCTACTTTATAGAATAGAAAATCTGTTATATTCAGCCTATTCCTATTCAGCCATAAAGAGCAGCAAAGCATCGTCATCAGCCATTCAGTTGTGTCTGACCCTCGGCCACTCCATGGATCTACACTCTCCATGCCCCTCTGTCTCGCATCACCTCCTTCAGATGCACAATAGTCATCCCAGTGTCAACCTTTGTAGTTTTCAGCCAACAGGCGCTAGGGCAGCCCCTTGTCCTTTTTCCACTGATCACTCCCAGAATGATTAACTTTTCAAGTGAGTCAGCTCTTATAATATGACCAAAATAGGACAGCCTATGTTGAGTGACCTTGGCTTCAAGTGATATTTTTGGGTGAGGTTCAGTCTAGGACTTAGTTATTTTTTCAGTCCATGGGATACATAATAGTTATCTCCAGCACCATAGTTCAAAGGCGTCCATCCTTCTCCTACCTGCCTTTTTCAGAGTCCAAGTTTCACAAGTCATAAATAGTAATTGGAAAAATTATTGTGTTAACTATAACACAATAGGGCTGATGTGTTTACTCTTCCAAATGTTTTTCATGCCAGACATGTGACATACACCTTCTGAATTCAGGGCTGCAGTCACCACTTTGGACGGTTAGAGCCCAGGAAGATGAATTCCTTTATTGTTTTGACAGTCTCATTGTTGATCTGTACTCTGACCTATGTGTTCTCTGCAGTTGTCATTATCTTTGTTTTCTTGATGTTAAGGTACAATCCAAATTTTTACTTTCATCTTTGATTCTCAGGATTAGCTACTCCAGTTCCTCCTTGCATTCCAAGAGCAATGAAGTATCATCTCCATATCAGAGGTTGTTAATATTCCTATCACCTACTTTAATACCAATAGTAAGATTCCTCCAAAAGTGCATTTCTCATAACTATTTCAATGTATACATTGAATAGTATAAGTGACAGGATGTGATCTTCCTGGATGCTTTTTCCAATTCTGAACCATTTTGTGTCTCCATATATCATTCTTACAGTGGCTGCCTGACCAGAGTACAATGACTGAATGAGATGGATGTAGTATGGTGATATTTCCAGTTCTTTGGGGAAGTTCCAGGGTTTGTCATGGTCAACACGGTTGAAGGCTTTTGTGTAGGTCAATGAAACACATGTAGAAGTCATTTTGGTATTCCTTTGCTTTTTTCATCATCCAACATAGATTGGCAATATGATCACCCATTCCTCTTCCTTTCCAAAATCCTCTTTGTACATCAGGCAATTCTCTGTTGGCAGTTCAATTCAAATGTTGCTGAATTATCTTCAAGAGATTTTTACTCATGTTTGGTATCAAGGCTATGGTTTGGTAGTAAGAAGAGTCTTACATCACGTTTCTTAGATATTGGAATAAATATTAACCTTTTCCGTTCTTTTGGCCACTGACCAGACTTCAATACACTTTGGCAAAGTGCTATCAGTACTTGTGTTGGCAGTGGTCTCAGCAACTCTGCAGGATTTCCATCAATTCCTGAGATTTTTTGCTTAGGCAACTGGTTGAGTGCCCACCCTCCTTCCTCCTCCAGGGTAGCTGGTTCCATTTCTGATAGGTCAGTTTCTCCTGCAGCACAAGCAAAGCCACAGTAACTTTAATATTTATAATGGTTCTGTATTGGTGAGAACTCCTGGGGCAGCATATGCATCTATTACACAGGATTATATTTGAGGAATATATTCTGTGGTATATCTGTGTGAACTCAACTGATTCTTCCAAAGAGCTCTGGCACTGGAGTAAATCAAAGTAGTACAATGTCCCATTCACAAAATCAAACACCTACATAATAATTGTTTTTATATGTGATGGCTTCTGATATTCTTTAAACTACTCTTATTTATGCTCTGAATATTGTCCAGAAATGTACTGTAATAAAATAAGTCTAGAAAAAAATTATATAAACTTGCCTGAAACTGAAATATCTTGCACAGTGCTAGTTCTTAAGAAATTGTTTGAATACATAGAATTTCCAATTGCTTCTACAGTTCTTGAGTATCCTGAAGTCTGAAAGAAACCAGTTCAAAAATTTAGGTGTACCACTTAAGCCCCAAATGTATTTTTTTACAAAAAAACAATTGGACTTTCTTGGTGTTTTCTTGGAAAACATTTTGCTTCTCATCAGCTGATTGGATGAGAACAGAAACATTTTGGAAACCACTTTTTAAATATTTTTATTTTTTTTCTATTTTTCTTAAACCTTTTTCTTTTTTCTTGCTCATTGTATGCTCTTTGCTTTCTTCCTTTTTTCCTTTACATTAGTTTGGATTAATTTTTAACTTTTAAAAAAAGTTTCAATAGAAATTTAATTTTAACGTATGTTCAACCAGATTATCAAGACAGAATGCTGGCAAATTATGTAATTTCGGGAGTTGTAATAAGCAGTAGAAAATCAAAGAATGGCTTAATGATAAGCTTTCTCTGGAATGAAAGAGCAGTGATCTATCTGATCCTGAAGTCTTAGTGATCTTCATCCATGAAGTCGGTACAACAAATCCTCTTGCTAGATACAGGAAATCCACAACATACAACCACAATCGGACCAGAAATCTGATCATAAGTCATTGCAGTTGTAAGTCAAGACTGGACTTGATTTTTTGACATTTTTTGTGGCAGTTGTTAACTGAATCACATAAGTCATTAAGTGAATGGTGCCATCATTAAACAAAGCCATTCTTCCAAATAGGCACTTTTTGCTGGAAAATGGAAAAACAAGCAACCCCCACCCTCAACCCAAATCGGAGTCATGGGACATTGCAACTGATCGTATAGGCAAGTGCCTGAAATGCAGTCACAGGTGACGGTGGGGAAGGCAGAGCATTTTACATTGCCCAGATTTGGAAACCATTGTTAACTCTGAAATCAGGTTGTAAAACAACCAGTCATAAGTTGAGGACTGCTTATGTGCTGGGAATTGAAACTGAGAACATTTCTACTACCCTGCCAAACTTTGCAGCTTTCCAGCTGTATAATGCTTGATGTAACTATCAATAGCTATTTCTTACTTTCCGGTTTTTCTAATTATACTTTTAAAACTCTTTAATTCTCTATTAGTGTCAACAGTTTTCCAATTTTTTTGGAGGGGGGACCTCCAATTATCTTTCTGTCATAAAATCATGCCATATCCTTGATTTCTTGTATCACCTTTTCCATTACTTTTCAAACCTAGCTAACGTGCTGCAAGTCCTTAAATGGAATCTGGATCCCTGCCGTGAATTTGATTCACTCCTGCCGTTAAATACAAACTTACATTCACACAAACACTGCAAATCATACTTCAGAAATAGATGTTTATCACATGTTTCTGTGAGTGCCTGTGACCTGCTACACATGGAAGTTATGATCCAACACAAACAATAGTAAGGGTGTTTTGTTCACTGCCACAGATGCCTAACCCTTGGGACCAAGAATTGTACTCAAGTGTCACATGAGAGCTCCACACCAAAACTGGGCAGATTAAGAATAAAAGGGACCCGCTTTTTATAAATCAAGTTTATTAAAAATTAGATCAATTAAATACAATTATTATTTCCAGGTACATTACCCTTTCTTCTTTCACATAAAAAATACAGGCTAAAAGGAGGGACTAGGAAATGTTGAATGTGCACTTTTCACCCTCAGAATTTCTGTTCCTCAGTTCACATTTCCTACATTTTAAAAAAGAAATGCCCTTTCAGTGATATCATGTGAAAATTTATATACTGTAAGTAATTCTTAACTTTGCTTTCTAATGAAGAAGTTTTGGAAAGAACATACATTGACAGCAAAATGCTTTTTTCTGCTCACTTTCACATGAACAGATGTGACCTCTTTAAAGTAAAGTCTTTATACTGTGTTAAAGGAAGAACAGGAATTATAATTTTCTTCAGAATAAATTTAATTATCAAATTTTTATGGCTGCCCATCTCACACAAGCTGGGCAGCATACAATGAAACCAATAATTTATTAAATTTATTATTTACCAATAATTTATTAAAATAATTAATAAAACAAGGGTCATGAGAGAATTAAAATCATAAATAGTTTAGTGCGATATAGCTACTGCATGGGTTCCTTGCTGTCAGGGGATGCCCAGGCCTGGTGGAAAAAAAACCCCTCACCCTGTTTTAAGACAGAGGTCCCCAACCTTTTGGGCACCAGGGACCGGTTCCATGGTGAGAGGTTTTTCTATGGACCGGAGGGGACGTGGTTTCATATACTGCCTGCTTTGCTTGTTTGCGCAGACCAGTTTCTGGATGACGCGGACCGCTGCCGGTCCACGGGCCGAGGATTGTGGACTCCTGTTTTAAGAGCATTCCCAAAGGCCATAAGGGTTTGGCAATAATATACCGAAGAGTGGGTACTGAGGCAACAAAGGCTTGTCTCTTAAGTCCCACCATATGGAATTCCTTGGCAGATGGGACCCATAGCATGCCTCTCTGCTGGATCTGATGGGACATGCAGATGTAATCAAGGAGCGGCAGTCCCTCAGATTACCTGGTCCCGTGCTATTTAGGACTTTAAAGGTCAAAACCAACACCTTAAATTGGATCCCGAAGCAAACTGGTAACCAACACTGCTCACAGAACATGTCATGTGTCCTCTAAAGAAACACATAACTGCCCATGCAGCTACATTTTGCATCAGTTGAAACTTCTGAATGCTCCCTGAAGGCAGCCCCGTGAACTTCTGTTGTGAAAGATAACAAAATAGATTAGTCTCAATCCTTACCCAGGAAATGGAATTTGATAAAATGAATGTTTTTGATTTAATATAGGTAGTCCTCAATTTGTGATCACTCAAAGTTCTGACAGACCTACCTGGCGGGGATAGTTATGACTGTAGGATGCAAAATTCCAATGGTTGGGCTCCCATCCCCACAATCATATGGCTGTGCTTCCGACACTCAGCAACCAGGCCACATTTACAGCTTTTGCAGCATTGCAGTTACATGACTATGTTTTAACACCAGACAAGCTATCTAAAATATATAAAGGTATTTTAGGTGAATATTGGAAATGAAAAATGTAAATAAGGGACCTTTTACCATTTATGCTGGACATGTGATAAAGCAAAGAAATATTGAGTAGGATTCATATTCATATTCTAACACAGTTTTGCTGAAAACCAGCATCAACTTCTGGTTTTTGGCAAAACCATGCTTAACAACCACCACAAAAAGGTCATAAACGTGGCTCAGTCACATGATTTACCCACTTTTAGACTATCATGAGTTACAACCATGATGGGTAGGCTCATTATAGTTATAACTCAAGGACTACCTATAGCAAAGTACTTTTGGTAGGTCTCCCTGGCTTGAAACCTTCTATACATATTACTGCAGAGAGCATAGGATTTCTCAGATTAACAGCTTGAACAGGTATTGTTAATGTTGGGCTTTCTTACTCACATGTTTGGCTTACTTATTTAGCACTATACACAAAATTACAACTGTTTTAAATTTGAAGGTTATCAGGCCACTTCTTGAGACACTACCCATTGTTGATAGCATCATTTTTAAAAATACAGATCTTTAATCACTAATATCATGATTATCAAAAAAATATTACATTATAAGAGTTTATTTTTTATTATTGCCAAGTCACCCTACTCGTAACACTTTTCTAAACTGCTTGGGGTCAGAACCCAGAATGAATCCATCCAGACTTATTTGTAGACAGCACAAGCACTATTCTGAAATTGGTTTCAAATTTCTCTCCAGTGCCTTGTTAAGGAAGGCATTTGTACCAGCCATTACTCTGTCCTGAGAAGGGAAGTTATCTTCTATCTTCTGTTCCTTTCCCTTGCCATAATGCAAATTTGCACAGCTTCCTTCTCACAATTTTGTTTATAAAATGTCAAGTACTCCTCATACAGAGAGAAGCAGAAATCAGTCTTGCTTTTTTAACATACTTTAGTCAGCTCCAAAGAAATTAAAGGAGAGAAAACATTACTTTTCCTCCTTGGAGTCTGAAGGGTCAGGACAAGTAAAAGTTCTCTTCAATACATTTATAAATTATATTCACTTCACAAATCCTGTTCCTTTGCCAGGTATTTCATCAGCACCACAATTTTTCTAGCTACCCAGAATAGGACACGTGTCTCTTAAGTCTCTACACATCCCTACCTTCCCAAAAATTATTGAAAAACAGGTTAAGATTAGGTTAGAATGGATTAGATTCTTCTTTCTACTGTATTCCATTTCACTATGTGAAAAACTGTATTTGTATCTCTAAAGAGAACCATAAAAAGGAAAAATAATTCAATAGGCATTACTTTCAGGATGTGTAATCAGAGAAGTGAAAAATCTTTGCCTAATAAAGTGCTTTTCACACAGCTGTTTAAAAAATATTTGGAAGAAAATCTTTTCTTTATTGAAAGAATACAAGCATACACATCATTGCTCAACATCAAACTTCTTTCTGCATAAGCCACTTTTATTAACTATAGGACATGCAGAAATTCAACAAGTATAGCCTTATTTCCCACTGATGGAAGGCCCATATAAACCTTGTTTACCTTGTTTCAGTTAAAAATAAAAGTAAAAAAGAAAGCTGGTTCCATTAGTGGTTAAAATGTCAGAAGCACCACTGGGGAGGCCTTCTTTTAAATTCATTAGCTGGGTCATTTTAGGCTATTCTCTCAGCCCAACCTAGCTCAGACGTTGTTGAAGGATCAGATGAAGGGATATCCCTGCCTACTATGATCAAATAGATAATAGTAATATAATAAACTATTAACACTCCCAAATGCACGATTTTAGACAGAACCTTATCCACAGAAAGCGGCTGTGCTCATGCAAACACTACGCGAAACGGTACAGCCTCTCTTCCATCGCTACTGGGGCTCCGCGCGAGCGGCGACCAAAATCTACAACCGGGATTTCGGCTTGACGGACCGCTCCGCAGGTTTTCCCCCGGCGCCGCCCCCGTGGAGCCACCCCATTCGGCCCATCCCTCCTTTCCTCTACTCACAGCGGAGAAGTTGTGCGGGCCGCACATTTCGCCTCGGAACTTGCAGGAGAGGAGCATGTCGTCGAGGCGGTGCCCGAGACGATCGACGAACTCTTCGCTGATGCCACCGAAGTGGCGCGGTGGCAAGAAGAGCCGGAAGTCGGCCAACTTGGCGAACCAACGCAGGCGCTCCGGTTCGGCGCGCAGGAGCTCAGCAAGCAGCGGCCGCGCCGTCCGGTTGGGCAGAAGAAGGCCGAGCCAGTTGCCGGCGTAGTAGAGGTCGCCTTTGGAGAGGCGCGGGAAACGGAGCGGATTATTGTTGCACAACGTGACGGCGGGGAAGGCCAGCTGACGGCTCCACTCGGTGCGCACCGTCGTGTGAGACGGGAAGGCCAGCCAATGCAGAAGCCGATTAGACGACCACGCCAGGAGCAGACCCAGCGAGGTTCCCAGGGCCAGAAGCCACAGCGCCCGCCGCCACGGGGCTGCCCGCCGCCAGCGTACCACCCGCAGACCCGGCAACCTCGGACGCTGTCTGGGCCGCCCCCTCGAAGCCCGCCGCCGCCGTTGCGCCGCCGCCATGCGAGCTCCCCGCCTCCCGCGCCCTCGCAGGGGGGGCAGCCGTGGACCAGCAGCAGCGGTAGCATCCAGAGGAGGGAGGGCGGGAGCGCTTGGCCGAAGGGACGGCCGCTCCACTCACTTCAGACGGATGCCGGCGGGCGGAATCCTCGTGGCACCTCAGGGAAGCCCGGAACCCGATCGCCTCCTCTCCCACCAGCTTTGCCGAGGTAGGCGTCGGTCTCTAGCGCTGCTCATCTCCGCAGATCCAGGCGAGGAAGAGGAAAGGCGGGAGGAAGAAGAGAGGAAGAAGAGAAAGGAGGCGGCGCTGAGCTCCGCAGTTGCTTCCCTGGCTACCCCTCAGCGCCCTTCGCTAACAGCGGAGGGAAGACTCAACGGGGAAGTAGGAATGAAAGGGGGGGCTCTCAACTTAGCCCCCCCCCGGCCGACGGGACTACAGTACTCCTGCTGCTTGCAGCAGATCTACCGCCAGACTTGGCCCGCGAAGAGCAGCCTCTTCCGCGGGGAGAGCGAGGATGCGCTGCGGCTCCGCCTTCTCCAGAAGGCTGGGGGAAGGGGCGTGTACGACCAGCCGGTGCGGGTGGGGGGGAAGGTAAGAGGTGAGATTAAATCGGTTTTAAAGCGCGGATATTATTATAATTGCCTTGTGATGAACTGAGGCCAGCATCAACCTTGCCGAAGGAAAAAGATGTGTCATAAATCATTTGGCTTCTGAACTGAATTGTACATCTTAGCCGAGACTGTGGCGTTTCCAAAAGTTATTTTTAAAGGGAGGGAGGGGACGAGAAAACGCTTACCAGGGCTTTAGGTTTCTTTCTCACACGTGTGTGACTGGGGGTTGAGGAGAACGCAATGGAATTGTGCACCAGCAAGAAAGATGTTACTCGTTTATACGTTCCGATAGGAAACGGGAGTCGCTAGGTCTGATCCTCTGATTTAAGGTTAAAGGTTTCATGATAGACCGTCACATTTATTTCTTTTACCATACTTTTCCAAATATTTGAATGTATAGAATCCTCCTGATGCAAGACCATCTGTGCTCTTTCTAAATTTGCCAGTTTTTTTACATTTTACATAAATTTATTTCTGAGTATTTTGGTAGCCTGTTTTTTGTATAATGCTTATTCTGAGACTGATTAATGAGCCATGCCTATGCATGAAAATAGGGAGGGAGGGTAGAGGAGAAGACAAGATGTTCTGGAGGGATCAACAAAGTAACAATACACAAAGGTACCTCTTGTAAAATTTGGGACCAAAGAAGCAACAGGTGGCACATTACATTCTAGTTTCCTGTCAAAATTCTGCCTTAATAGTTAATTAAATTATACAGTCCACTTCCTGTGGAAGCTCTGGAATTGATGGCTTTTTAAAAATGATTAAACACTTCTGTTGTGTCCTGAGCCTGCAAGATGCAGGCTCGGGACGTTGTAAGAGTCCCGGGCATTTGCAGAAGCTGCCCGGGACCAGACTGAGCGGCGCCAGCCTTGTGCGCATGCGCAAGGCGGGAAAAGCCCGCCTCATGATTGGTTGAACTTGCCTGGGGATCAGAGGGTATAAATAGAGGCCTGTGTGCCTCTGCTCTGGTTGTTCGAGAGTGGAGCAAACAATAAAGACTTGTTGGAGATGAATCGTCTCAAGCGCCATTATTTCCAGGACTTAACACTGGCGACGAAGGTGGGATTCAGTCTCTACAGCTAAGAAAAGCTAGAAGACTCACCCAAAGAAGTCCGGGAAAGAAACGGCGTGGAAGTCAGCGTTATCCTGCCAGTACGAAATCGCTGGAGGGTGCGTGCGACCGAAGAAGAAGAAATCATGATCATCGATCATGGATAAGGTTGGGCAATTAGAGGCTTTCGACGTCTCTCACCCCGAGAGGTGGGAATCTTAGGTGGCAAGAGTCGAGACGTATTTTCGCATCAACCAGATTCGAGAGGAAGGCTTAAAGGCTGCCACATTGTTGTGCGTTTGTGGGCAAGACGCCTTTGAGATCGCCGAGAGTTTAATCTCCCCAGACTCGCTGGAAGCGGTATCGTACTCCGACCTCAAGAAAACCTTAAAGGAACACTTCCAGCCCAAGCAATCAGTCATGGCTTGGAGGCACACATTTCAACAGAGAGATCAGCGAGTCGGAGAATCAGCAAAAGACTACGTTGCGGCCTTGAGAAGAGCAGCTAAACCGTGCGACTTCAAGGACTTAGAAGAAAGACTTCGCGATCGTTTTGTATGCG
>NW_015386388.1:6044841-6064459 GCF_001527695.2 Protobothrops mucrosquamatus
GGGATTCAAAATCAACAGCCTACGTTGGCTGTGGAAAGGGAAACGGGTATTCAACACCCAACTTCCACAGGTGCTTCAGGTAGCAGTTCTTGGGAAAGGGAGTACATAGACACCCCCACACACACTCCAGCCTGGGAGTCCCACCGGTGGCAGACTAATTATCCACCCCTATCAAGCAATACTCCAGACACGGAGAATATCTGGGAGCATACTCACAACTCACAACATGCAAGAGAGCAGGCAATACAAAGGGGAAACACATCCCTTGCTGAAAGGGCTCAGAGGAGGATGTCCTCACGCATTAGGGCTAACAGGGAGGCATCCCTAGTCCCTAGCACTACAGAACCGAGCCAGGAATCCCACACTCCTTCAGGAAACACGGGAATGAACTCACAGGGGTTAGATAACTCCATGGAGGGTAGGTCAACCAGGTTTAGCGACCAACAGGGCCCAGACTGCTCAATTACAGGCGATGGGCTGTAAAGCCAAACTGAAGTCACTGGTCATTCACAGGGCACTTCACCTAGAGCAAGCGGCCACGGGAATAACAATACAAACTCTCCAGGTCTGAGAAGGTCACTCAGGGCAAGAGGCCCTCCCAAATACCTAGCCGATTACATAAGGTGAACAGGTATATAGCAAGAGCTGACTGAATGTGCTGGCGGGTTGTATTTAAATAAAACAAGGTCTGGGGGGGTCACTGGATCTGGTTCAAAGGAACAGTCCCACACTTTATACATTGTGTAACTTTATTTCATTATTAATTATATTACCATCTATAGGATGGCGTCCATGTGGGCGCAATCTTATTTCATCCAGGGGAAAGGGGTGTTGTGTCCTGAGCCTGCAAGATGCAGGCTCGGGACGTTGTAAGAGTCCCGGGCAATTGCAGAAGCTGCCCAGGACCAGACTGAGCGGCGCCAGCCTTGTGCGCATGCGCAAGGCGGGAAAAGCCCGCCTCATGATTGGTTGAACTTGCCCGGGGATTAGAGGGTATAAATAGAGGCCTGCGTGCCTCTGCTCTGGTTGTTCGAGAGTGGAGCAAACAATAAAGACTTGTTGGAGATGAATCGTCTCAAGCGCCATTATTCCCAGGACTTAACAACTTCCATCACTTTCATGGCGTATATTAGCCATGATCATGGAAAACACACTTTCAAAAGCATTGTGTTTTTTCAATAGTTTCTGGGGGCAAACTTTATAAAACCATTGCTACTTTGTTCCAAGCTTGTTGGCTTTCCAAAAGCATTTAGTTCCTGAAGAATTTTGCATCTTTAATTCAGTTCTCATGCTTTTTTTTCTTAGCCTTATCTTTATCCTTATAGTAACTGCCTCTATATTTTCATTTTGTCTACAGTTTCATTTCTTCTCTCCCCACTTCCAAAGAAATTAAGAGACCTCATACATACAGGTAGTCTTTGAGGTACGACCGCAATTGAGCCCAACATTTATGTTGCTAAATGAAACATTTGTTAGGCACGTTTTGCCCCATTTCATAACTTTTCTTGCCACAGTTGTTAAGTGAATCTTTGCACTTGTTAAGTTAGCAACATGGTTGTGAAGTGAATCTGGCTTCCCCATTAACTTTGCTTTTCAGAAGATCACAAAAGCTGGTCACATGACCCCGGGACACTGCGACCGTCATAAATATGAACCAGTTGTTAAGCATCTGAATTTTGATCATGTGATGATGGGGAATGCTGCAACGGTCGTAAGTGTGAAAAACAGTCATAAGTCACTTTTTTTCAGTGCCGTTGCAACTTCCAAGGGTCACCAAATGAACTGTTGTAAGTCGAGGACTACATATAGTGCCTCTTGATTTACAACAGAATTCTTCTGTAACTAACCACAAATTACTGTATTAATCAAAAAGAAAAATATCTTCTACCTCCCCAAAATAATTTACCTTTGAATAAGAAGGTTGTCAGTTTTGTTAAGAATATAGTAATGGAAGAGATCAACCCATTTTATTACTGTCAAATGGTCCAAATGCAAGTTACAATTTATAATCTAAACTTGTCATTGGATAAACCAGTTTAACAAAATATTTAATAAATATTAGTTAATAGAATTTTTAAATCTCTAAAAACAAGGCTTTAAATCAGCGAGCTGTAGTTTTAAGTATTATGAAATATTAATTAAATATTTTACTTGTTAAACTTTTAGATTATATTTGTAACTTTTGGATCTTTAGGCTATAAATAAAATTAATTGATTAACGGAAAGAGTAACTTATTTTGATTTTACCTTCCTTTTACGGTTAAAGTTTGTCTTAATTTTGTCTACCTTTGGGGCAAATGCTGCTCACATAAAGAAATCTTGCTGCGTTATCCTTTTTGGTGAAAAACCAATCTATGAGAAAAGGCTTTTGACTTCTGTGTGGGTTAATGATTTTCTGTAAGAATGATAGATGACCATATACACTGCTGTGCAGATACAAAACAGAAAAGTTGTTTTGGGACGAGGTATGTGTGTGCAGCATACCTTTTTCTGAATTCAAGAAGTCCCAGCAAAATGTGCCTTTAACTAAGCAGGTGGTGACAGATACAACAACTCTGCAGTGACTCATCTTCACTTTTGTAACTCAAGAATGCATTTTCCTGCTGCTGAACACCTACTGTGGGAGACCTACTGTGGGAGACCAGGTGCTCTTAAGTGCTCCCCCTTCCTCCCCCTCCCCCCTGTACCTTTTCTGCTTTGAATTTCAATAGCAGGATTAAAGATCTGTAGACAAAATTCTTAAGTCCTGTTACTCTATAGCCACTGCCTTCTTCCATAAGAAGCTGGGGATGGGATTCAGGGGGAGAGAAAGTTAGATTTTTCATTGTCCTCAGACAAAGAGGACTTCAGAGAAACAGGGATGATAAGAGCAGGTCTCCTGGCTGGGTTTGGAATTGTGGCACAGCAGTCTAAAAAATATGAGTGAACTGTAACTTGCAAGGTAAACTCAGTAAGGAAAGTGCAGGCAGAAAAATCAGAGACCTTATTCTTCTTTTGTTCAACTGGGTAGCTTGTACCTCCTATCCCTTTCTTGTTTTGTTCATCCTATTTATAGCCTGCCTATTAGCTTTTAATATTTGGAACTAAGTCCGGCATCATTTGGTACATTAATCCATTTTACTTCATTGCTTTTATTAAAATACTGTAAAACTTTATTTCGTGTTTCTCTGACGTTGGGTTTGTATTAATAAACAGCTTGAGCTTGATTAAAAGAAAACATTAGATATTTATTTCAATCCTTGGTTCCAGGAAAGGGGAATTTCCTGTTGTGTCCCATCTAGATCCCCATTTAACGGACTGATGATAGCAGTATACAGGTAGTCCTCAACTTAACAACTGTTTAGTGATCATTCAAAGTTACAACGGCATTGAAAAAAACTGACTTATGACTGGTTCTCACACTTATGACTGTTGCAGCATCCACATGGTCACATGGTCAAAATCCAGGCGCTTGGCAACTGGCATGTATTTACAACAGTTGCAGTGTCCCAGAGTTATGTGATAGCCATTTGCAAACTTCTCAGCTGGTTTCCAACAAAATCAGTGAGGGAAGCCAGATTTCCATAACCATTGTGATTCACTTAACAACAGTGGCAAAAAAGATCATTTAAAAAAGGCATGACTCACTTAACAGTTACCTTGCTTAACAATGGAAATTTGTCTCTAATTTTGGTTGTAAGTCAAGGATATCTGTAACAATCTGCTTGGACGGAACTTTTTTAACCTAATTGTATGGTAAATCCATCCCCCGGAACTCGGGGGTAGGGTGGGGAAATGGTGGACATTCCAGGAAGAGATTTTTAACATTTATTTATTAGAGATACACAAGCTGCTGTAATAAAAACAAATGAATTTAAGATTATATGTATCTATAGAAAAATACTAATGTCACAAGAATGGCACCTCTTCTCCAATTAAAAAAAATGGTTGCTCCCAAAAGTACCCAGCTTCTTTGTAGCTCATTAATGCTAAACATATGGGCCTAGCAAATGATGTTTAGGTTGGTGCAGATTCAAGAAGCAGATCTATTATATTATTTGCTTTTATAAAATGTCAGTGATGTCTTAACGTTTTGTGCTCTGCCTTACGACCGTGAGCACGAGAGAAGAGAGACTGAGTAGTGTGGAAGGAAAGGCCTGCAGTGGCCAGAACGAGCTCTTCCTTCCCTTTGTTTTCTCCCCCGGGGGCTTTAGGAAAACACTGAGAGCACTGGTGTGTAGGTGTGTTTGGGAGAATGATTTGTGCTATGTGGTAAACCAGAAAGAGGAATTTGCAGCTAAGACAGTAGAACAGCTATAACTCAACAGAAAACTGATGATAAAGGAAGAGCAGGCTTGGACTTCACTAAACCAACAGCCGAATTCAGCAGCTTCACCACTTCAGGGGCAATGCTCGGAAGATACAGCCAGCAGCTAATGAGACACCTTCCTTCTCTCAGCCGAGCACATACTGAGAAGCTGCCAAACCAGAGCTTCAGCAGCTTAGAATAGTAATTGACAGCAACAGAACCAATTTGAAGATAGCCAAGTGGTAATAGAGACTTCGATGTAAGTTCATGCAACATAGGAGAATAGATTGTTTACGAATAAGATATAAACATAAATGTTATATTGTATAGGCACAATATAAGATAGAATAGGCCTAGCAATTAAGTTTGTTAGGTAGATAAGATATGTGACTTTCCCTATCTACAGGGAAGATAACAATTGTCTTGTCTGTTGTTCATCTAAAACATTTCCCAGAAGAACCCCTTCATAAGCAGCTGCTATTTCTATGTCATATGCACACTTTAAAAGTAGGTTAAATATTTATTTTTTCTGATCATTATCCAAAGTATGTTTTCTCTAAAGAGGTGATAGGAGTATGATGGAGGAAGGTAATTTACTGAAAGGGAATTGAATTTACTGAAAAGAAATTCAAGCTAGATCTGTTTGGGAAATTAATTGGGGTGGTTTAATTGAAGAGAAACTGCTGATTTGAATAGATTGGGTGATTGGGTGCAAACTAAGAAAACTGGAGAGTCTTGCATGAAAAATTAATTGGCTTATTTTCTCTGACATTTAAATAAATTCTGTTAACTATTTCTAAATTCTGGCTATTCATATCAATTAGCATGTTGGAATTCTTTCACTTACAACTCATCTGCACAATGCTGATCTCAAGACAAACACTGAGAAGTGTTTAAACACCTTAGAGCACGGGGTGTCAAACTGCCGGCCCATGGGCCAGATGCATCATGGCGAAACCGCGCCACCCCATTGCCAGCAGTCACATGACATTGCGAGTTTGACACACCCCTGCCTTAGAGAAACTCTGTTTCAGCAAATGCAAGATGATATTCCAGGGGGTGCAAAAACTTGGGTTTAGAAGTTTCAAAATTATACTGTATATGCATAATTCATTGCCATTATTTTGAACTTTTGTAAGGGGTGCGAAAATATATCAGAAGCGTTCTAGGGGTGCGGAGTATAGAAATGCCTTAGATGATACCCATAAGGAACTGGGTTATTGCACATCAGATTATTAATTTACCCCACTTCTGCCTATTTTAATCTGGTTGATAGTTAATCCTCAGATGCCTAATTCACTTCTATGCTAAGATGTAATGTGGTTTGTTTGCTTTTGTCTTAGCACAGACTGACTGATAAACCATGGTTTATGGCTTAGCTTATTAGGTGAATCAAACTAACTCTACTGTTGGGATCAAGTCACTTTCATAGAGTCACTTTCACTTACAAATGATACCATTTGGGCCACTCATTTCTTTGATTTGGCTCTGCTCAGCATGTCAGTTTTTGTATATAGTATGACCCTAATCACAGGGCATCTGATAAAATATCATGATGTGAAGCATTGTGAAAAGATCAAAATGGCATCAGCAACTGTCTTCTAATAAGCCCATGTTTGGAAGAGAGGTTAACGTGGATATAGGAGGATATTTTCAAAGAGTCTGCCCAATTGCAATTATATATATGTGTGTCGGTATATACATATGTTGTGTATAGCATGTTTATATGTGTGTTATGTATGTGTACACATTTGAGAGCAAGCAACAGAATTTCATTTTTAATGTGTGCCAATGTGCCCACAGTAAAAAATGACAACATTATCTAATTTGGGGTTATTCTTATTAGTGATGCTTTTGCCACATATAGAAGAAATACAATGTTAAGAATGAGGTGAAGAAGCACTTTTGAGATGGGGATGAATTACAACTCTGCCCAGCGTCGCCAAAAATCAGGTGGCATGTAAATTTAATTAATTAATTTTATTATTATTATTATTATTATTATTATTATTATTATTATTATTATTCCACAACATGGCCCTGTTGGGAGTTGTGTTTCAACAACACTAAATTTTTCTTCTCCTGTTCCCTTATTCTAGTTTAGTGGCTGTAGGAAATCCAATAAAATTCTGGCTTATCTAGTTTCTAATACAGGAATCTGGTCACAAAAACAATTCCAAAGTTGGATAGCAACTATAACCCACAGTGGTTATACAAGCTAAGATATATAGTTAGCCAGTAAATATTAAATAAAGTGCTAAACCATAAAGCATGATTTAAGTAAAAAAATAATTGCATTTATGAAACTCTAAGCCACATAAACAGGATTATGATTGAATATACTGTATGAGTGAGGCCATCCATTAATGTATGATCTTTAAATGGCTTTTCTCTTTGCCTAGCAAAGCCAGTTTAAAAGGTTGCTGACATTCCCGTGGACATTAGTTTCCAAAAGGCGTTATTTTAGCAAGATTCTGATACAGTCTGAACTTCCTAAGTTGACACAGGAAGAACATTTTTTGTTGTGCCTTTTTAATGGCAGTTCTAATGTTAGGTGTCCATTTCATACCCTGGAACATTTTAGAACCCTAAAATTTGAAGGATTCTACTGCTGATACTGTGCTGTTGAATACAGTAAGAGGTGGTAGAGTAGGAGGGCTGCTCTCCTCCTAAAATCCACTCTCATTGCTACAGTTTTTAAACATGTTCAGTTCCAGTTTGTTCCGGCTACACCACAGGGCCAGTTGTTCAATCTTTTATACCACCTTTAGTTTTGTAAGTAACTCAAGATGGCATACATATTCTTTCCTCCTCCTATTTTCCCTACAACAACAACTCTGTGAGCTAGGCTGGACTGAGAGTGATTGGCCCAAAGTCATCCAACTGACTTTCATGCCTAAAGCTTGAGTGCCAACTTCCTTGCCTACAAATACAATGGAAAACCAAGCAAATGTTTGCCTTCTGGAAGAGGGCACTTCCCCCTCCTGTCCCCTGATTCAAAAGTGTCTTGGCCTGGACAACTGTTTTTATAATGCCTTATACCTAACATCAAGAATCCAGTCAAGCAAGTGACTAGCAATCATGAAATCTGCCACCTACGGACTTGATTCAGAAATATATTGAGGATTTTCATGTGTTAGCTCAGAATGTGGGCTGAAATAAAAAAAGACCATTTCAAAGAGGGGCTATCAAATGAAACATGGGACAAACTAATTTGTCAAGGAACCCCAGAGTCTACAAAAACATTATTCCAAGTCTGCTTGGGCAGTGATGGAAGATTCAAGGAATTAAGACAGGGAATGGGTAGAAAAGAAACATGTCACTATTCTGTTTAATCCTTTCCACTTGCATATAAGTCTTTGGATGCTTAACCCATACAGGTTGGCAGCTAGAAGAGCAATATAGGTAGCCCTCAATTTACAACAGTTCATTTAGTGACCATTCAATGTTACAATGGCACTGGAAAAAGTGACTTATGACTGTTTTTCACACTTCTGACCGTTGCAGCATCCCCTTGGTCCATAATTCAGATGCTTGGCAACTGGTTCATATTTATGATGGTTGCATTGTCTCTGGATCATGTGATCAGCTTTTGTGGCCTTCTGACAAAGTTAATGGTGAAACCAGATTCACGTAACAACAGTGTTACTAATTTAACAACTGCAATAATTCACTTAACTGTGGCAAGAAAGGACATAAAATGAGGCAAAACTCATTTAACAAATGTTTCACTTAGCAACATAAATGTTGGGCTCATTTATGGTTGTAAATCAAGGACTACCTGTATTATCTGTCAAAAAGGGGTCTTGCAAACAAGCCTATTTCTATATTCTAAAAAACCCTGACTACAGTATGTTGTATAGGAGTACACTGTTAATGGCACTCCCTTTGAAAACAACAATTAAGACTTACACATGGGTAAGGGGGCATTTTGTAAATAGATGTCCTAAATGCTCCAAATCTGATTTGTCAGAAAATCAGGTGATTACAGGAAGCCAGAGATTAAGTGGAGTTCAGACATGCAAAGCTATGTGTTGCCATTTAGTCATCCCTATTATTTTTCAGATGCAGACTGCCCCTGAAATTACAAGTGTAGTCCTCAGTAGATTCTGGAAGTATAATGTCACTTGATTTCTCTTCATTGGAGTTGAGAATGTTGATAGCTACTTTATGTTTAGGACTCATTATAGAGCACACAGAACCTCTAAGCTTCACCAAGGGCAATAATCATGAGTTTGCTTCTGCCATTCATTCCAATGGTTTTAAGAATAGACCTGAATTCACATATTCATTTAAACCAGGATGACATGATTTTTTTTAATTAGGATGAATTTGTCACATCCTGCTGGTCCTCAGACCCCTATCACTCAACATTCTTCAGCACATACTCCTCCTACCTTGACTATCAAATATGCAGGCTATCGATAGTCTTTTGGGGGGGGGTGTACAACAGGCAATTTACAGGTAGTCCTTGAGGTACAACAGTTCAAAATTATGAAGAATGGGATTCCATTTAAGGGGGATTCACTAAACAAACTTTCATTTTACCTAATCAGGTATTTACTTTTCAACCCACTTGCTGCCATTCAGATCCCACCTGTATCTTCATTGTACAACTGATGCTTCTGATTTTACTTGTGTTGTATTTCTACAATTAGACCCAGACTTTGAGGAAATTTTTCAGACAACTCCTGCTACCTGAAAGTTTTGGGGGTTTGGGGATTTTTTTTTTAGCAAAGAGCTTTTGCCTATTGGTGAAACATTTCAGTGCTGACATTTGTTTCTCAAAAGAGTGGACTATCCTTTAGCATTCTGAACTTACCACAAGAATTTGGAATATTCACAAATTTAACTGAAGTTCATACAGTATGTGTATTAATTTTCATATTTTTAATATCCTTAGTTCACACAACAAATAGACAACTGCTTTATTGTATATAGCAGAATATTTCTTACCCTTCAATATTTTAACTGATCCTCATTCTATACCTAGAAAATGTTGCTGGTCCACCTGACATCTAGTTCACCTTGCAGAAATCTTGCAACATTTCACCTGCAAATTCCAGGACACTAAAATATATATTCAATTTTCCACAGTTTTCTCCTGGTCCTTAAATGCCCCTTGGAGTCTTTCCATCAAAATATTCCACGGCAACTTGGTGGTGGGAAGGAACAATTTCAGGGAATGTATTTGAGACTCCTAGTGCAGAAAGGCCACCTGCATGCAGTATTTGATTAATTAGAAGGCCAGCCAGACGCTGAAAATTCCTGAGATCCAATAATATACATGTACTACATCTCCTTTAACAATCCCATATGCAATATCCTCAACTCTAAAGCTACCTGCTTGGCTTTGCAATCACATTTCTGCATCTGCAAGCAATTCCAGCTTTGAGGCAGAAGAGGACAGAGAGAAACTGAGCCATGCACAAAAATTGCCCCACTTGACTTCCTGTTGAAATTGTACAAAAGAAGATAACTCCTTTATGTTGCATTCATTCAGGAAGGATGAGATTAGAAACAACTGCCCTCTCCAAACAACTTGTATTAAATAAACAATTATAATAAAAAATAGTGTATTGTTTTTTCCCATTGTTTTGCATTTTTATTAGATTTCAGCTGATGATTTGTTACATGAAATGAATCCTGGAAGTATTTTACAATGAAGGATGTGATAAAATGTATATATAAAAAGTTAACACCACATTCATAATAGTACATACACTATAAACAATGTTATAGTACATACTAAGTACCAAACCAATAATGGTAAAAGTACAAATCAGAGCTTGATCATTTAAAACTTGAATTAAGTTTTAAAACTATTTAAATAATCAGTTCAAGCCAACAAGATCACAGTACTTTTAAAGTGAAAGCACCCAAAATTTGACTCTGTAAAAACTCTTCTTCAAGGATTGTAATACAATAATTCTCTTGTTCCTGTCTTGTCCACAAATTCACTGCAATATCCATGGCCTTATTTCATCTTCCCTGGTTCCCAAACTCCAGATGTATTGTAAACTTGATACTGAAAAGCAGAATATACTATGAAAAATAAAGCTAGTATATACAAACATGATTTATCTTTCTATGCATTCTTATAAAAAAATTGGATCTCATGCATTAAAGTTGGAGTTTTGATTGCTTACTATTATCACCATCATCTTAGAGTGCTTACAGGACTCTTCATAGCAGTTTACAATAAAATAGCAAAATAAAAGGCTATTAAAAATCCATTATTAGAATCATAAGCAAACAATACAGTTCTAAAATGATTTAAAAAAAACAGTGCACTGCAAATTCTCCAAACAAGAAATACTGTTTTAAAAAAAACAAATGAAGAAAGTGACACTCAAGATTTCAGTGTTCAAGTTCACCATTTTAGCTGACTATTTTCAATTCTGAACAACTTTTTTTTAGAAGAAACTACAAAGTGACTGAAGACTGTTTTGTGATTCTCCTTTTAGTGCTGCTATTCTGAGAACCCAATAATAATGTCATGGGGAGAGGGGGGGGAAGTAAAGAAAAATAATTAGGTAACAGTCATGTATTGTCCAGGTCTGTCAAAGGGTTGTGTCGGCAATCCCAGTGCCCTGAGTTCATTAGAAAATATTTTCACTTTGTGCACATAGAGGTATATTTCCTTCCCTTCCTTTCTTTTGTATGTGTTGTGAAATGGTAGCCAGAACAAAAATTCTATTTCATTTGCTATTCTTAAAATTGTCAGCCTGGAGCAATAAAACAACATTACCTCTACTATAGGGAATGTATACTTTCCTTTCCATTTTCTCCTTTCTTGTTACTTTCTGTCTGTATATTTATTTTAAATGCATGGTCATGCATTGAAAACTGAAGCTTGAGAGTTACCAAATACTTTTGTATGTAAATAATATACTCCAACAAACACACAGTACCCACAAGGACTGGCAAAATGTCATACCTATAATGCTTGAAGGATAGCATTACACTGCCAAGTGGCCAGGGTTTTACAAGCCAAGCCAATGTTTTCTCCCATGAGAAAAGCCACAATGTAGCTTGTTTTGGGTTCAGCATGCTGTGTAAATGCAGAGATTATGGTTTTTCAGCCATTTGCTCATGACTTAACCGGCTGGGTGAATCAAGCATGGTTTGTTGATAGCTGAAAAAATGTTGTAGGGCTAATGATGCCAGCTATTGGAGGTTTAGTTCCTTTCTCCAAAAGTATTACATAGATGACATCAAAATATTTTCAGGATTTATCTCCATTAACTAGAATTAACCCTTCTCATATGAACTTCTTGGGACAATTCCCCACTAACAGTTTTTCTGTCATGATCTACACATGGTGGAACAGCCGTCTCCTGGATCCATTCTGTTGATTTTTTTTGGGAAGCAAGTGAATTCTGAATGCTATTTCTTAAATAGTTAGAAAATGACACAAACATGTTATACAGGTCTCAATTTCTTTATGTTTATTTTAACTGATTGTATTTTTGTAGTTAATATGTTTTTATACTGCACTCAGATTTCTATGATTATGATAGTATAAAAATATAGCTGTAAAAACAAACATTAAAAAATGAGGGCAGTGCTATTTGGAACAGCCTACTGATCACACATTTTAGCAGACACTGGGTGTGTATAGTGCTGCTTTGCTCATAGGATGCCTGCTGGCATGGCTGCTAAATTGCAATATGTGTTAGTCCAGGCAGCAAAGAAAGTGTTGAAACACAGTTGTGTGTACCAAATGGTATGCATTGCACCCCCTTATAGTAAATTATTGTCCTCAAGTATGATGGAAGGGGCTGCTAAGTTGCCCCCCCCCAAAAAAAGAAGATTCAGTTGTCAAGATTTTTGGATTCTGTTTCTATGAGCAGCTGACTATCTATGGATCCTATGAAGCTTTAAATCCATATCTGATTTGCCAGCTTCAGCTACTGGCTCACTAGAATCTCTTCATATTTGTGAATGGCTTTAAAAAGATCCCTCCATTTAACAATGACATGTCAAAAGATCTTGCGTTGGCATGCTTACTTTCCTAACTATACATCAATGAAATAAAGAATGTTTACCTTTGTTCTGAAGCCATGGAAGACCCCACAACACTATTGAGCAATTGATTTTTTTTTTTTAAAAAAAAGTGCTGATCACTGCAGGTTGAGTAAAATCACATTATTAAAGTTACTATTGGTTCTTCACCTACATACTATATTTGGCCTCTTCACAAATTATGTGACTGGTACACGGAAGAGGAGCAACTGACTCAACCATCCATCTTCCCATATAGTTCAGGAAGAGTGGTTTTCAACAAATTAAAAAGTGTATTGTTCTGTTACTGTTTTCCTTTTTTGTAAGTAACTTTGTAATGCAAAATGTAATTTCACACAAGTGAGTAAAAGGCTGAATAGAGGAGAAATGCAGCACACCCTCTTTAATTAGTCTGCATGGTTTCCATGATTAATGTCAACCTTTTGAAATAGATCAGGTCCAGAAATAGTCACTACAAAAAACAATAAGACTTTACTTTATTGATAAGGGCTTTAACAACAGAATCTTGAAAGCCTGATATAATTTTTCTTTTCCTCTCCTTATACTCGCAAGAGGTATAAGGCTAATCTTCGCCCCTTGCTGTCTTTACAGGTTAAGCTGATATTTTTGTTACAACTGCCACATATTTTCTTCACAGCTCTCTCTGTATATAGTAGTAGAAAAAGAATGGACCTCTCTCCTCCCTGGCTGGCACATCTATCCAGCTGCCACATCTATCTGGTGGCAAAAGTTAATCAGCCCATTCCTTGTTATCAATCTGTTCCCGTGCTAGCTGCAAAGGGGAGTTAAAAACTTATGCAGTAAGCGTGGGAAAGCTGTAGGTTGTGGATCAGCAAAGGATCTCTTCCTGTTTTCCCCTTTACATATTTTACAATTAAAAAAACACCTCTCTCCTAGACTTCCTGCTCCTCCTCCACTCATCTTTTTAAAGTTTATATTATTGCACTTTCATTGCTTATTGTTTTATTCCTTTGCTATTGTTACTTTTACATTTTTAAACTTTTTTCTGTTTTTTTGTTGCAAGCCACCCAGAGAAGCCCCAAGGTGAGATGGGTAGCAAATAAATTTAACAAATAAATAAATAAATTAAGTAACACTCTACCAGAAAGGAGAGGCATCAAATAATCTGAGTTGGAGAGATAAAGTTTCACAAGATACCTAAAGAAATAAATCCCTAATGTCTTTCAGAACATTCTCTGTGACGAATTATTTCTGTAACTTAGTTTCAACAAAATAAACTCACTTCTTCCTTGTCTTATTTTTTTAATTAACGGGCTGAGTGACTAGCTAATAGCCTTCATGCTTATTCTACCACAAATGGGACTTTCCATCTTCTGTAGCCAGTGGGAAAATACAGACCAGAATTATTCTGCTTTTACTTTACATTTATAGGTGAGATTAAAGCAAAATCAAATAAGGTATATTATGGTGAACAAGTTGTGTGAACTAACTGAGCAACAATTAACCTAAATCTTTCAGAGGGTCTTTAAAATGTTCAGGTTTGCAACCTGTGGGTTTATGCAACATGACTGGGTTTTCCTAAACGGCAGATTATAAAAATACACTACAAATACATAAATTAATGTAACATGCAGTCTTCATCTAAATTTTTAAAATAAAAAAACAACGTTTTTAAAAGACTAAAAATATTTCAAGATGGAGAAGAAAGCTGGGATCTGCTTTCATGTAATACAAGTCAATAAATGTCACCGCATGTGGGTTTTTTTCCCATTTGTGCTCTAATGCTTTGAAACTAGGTGCAACAATTTTACCCCTCAAAAAGCTGAAGAGTAGGGAATAATATGTTTGTTTATTAAGCAGCAAAGTTGTGTCTTCCCTTTCAGCAATATGTTCAAATGCATCCTTAGAGTAAAGATTCTAATACAAACACATTCTAGCATCCCAGTTCTTAGCAACTTGCTTGGTAATATAGCATCTAAATAACATTAGCACCTTGCTTCCAAGTTTTTCATCCAAGGGCATTGCCACATCACTCTGTATCTCCAACAAAGAATGTTTTCAGTCTTGTGTGAATAAATATACAGACCAGGATTACTCTGGTTTTTATTCTATTCTATTTAATTCGAATTAGACGCTTGGTGATTACATGGAGAGATCATACAGTTTTGTTGGCAAAGATGTAGAAATGGTTTGCCACTGCCTTCTTCCATGATGTTTCCTACCCTGATCCCCCAGCCGAGGGTATATCCCCAGTCTATCTTATATTCTCATCCAAGTACAAATTAAACCTGCCTCAGATAAGAGCTGTCAATGTATCACTATCTAATAAGATGATATCAATAATGTATAATTATATGTATTATTTATTTGTTTGTTTATTAAATTTATTTGCACCCTTCTTGCTGTGGGGCTACTCCGGGGGACTTTCAACAGTAAAATGGGAACAAATGATAAAAAAAACAATAGCAAAGCAATGAAAACAATAAAAATAATAAAAGCACAATAATGTGAATTAAAAGATGGGTGGAGAGGGATCAGGAAGTACAGGGGGGAGGTGGGGTCATCTAGTTGGTCTAGTAGCCACCTCCAGTGTGGTACTTACTTATGGGACCCCAGGTCAACTGGCAGAGCTAGGTCTTCAGACCATTGCAGAAGGCTAGACGGATAGAAGGGTAAGAAACCTTACCCCGGAGTGTAGGATGTTCCAGAGGGCTGGCACTACAGCAGAGAAGGCTCTTCTTTTGGATGTCGCCAGCCAAATTTCCTTGACTGATGGGATCTGAAGCAGGCCTCCTCTACAAGCATGAGCAGGGAAGGCTTGTCTTAGCAGGCAGTTCACCAAATAACCTAGACCCATGCCATGGAGAGTTTAAAGATGATAACCAACACATTGAACTTCAGCCAGAAGCAAACCAGCAGCCAATACAGCTCACGAAGCATGGTATAATGTGGGCCATTCTTTGTAAAAAAAAAAAAAAAAAAAAAGATGCCGGAACTCACACACGTCATACAACCCGCCTTGCCTACCCTACAAGGTTCCATCCAAAAAAAGTGCCGGAACTCCATTCTGGGCGTTCTATGACAAAAAAAAAGCCCTGCGGCTGCTCGTACTTCTGTACTTTGTACTAGTTGAAGCTTCTGAATGCATTTCAAGGTGGCCCCATGTAAAGTTCCTTTGAATAATCCAGATGAGAGATGACTAGGGCTTGAGTGACTGAGGAGTTCTGATGCACAAGCTGAAGATGTGCAAAGGATCTCCTAGCACAATGGCAACCTGCTCTTTAAGCAGGAGTCACCACTCCAAGAGAACCCCTAGGTTGTGAACTGGGTTTGAACGGGATAGTGCAACCCATTCAGAACTAAAAACCCTGATCTGGAAGCTCCATGCACCCAAAGCCACTCAGTCTTTCCAGGGCTCAATCATAACCCATTCTCCCCCATTCAGGCCCCTGCAGAGTAAAGGGATAGCACTACTGAAGTCACCAGATGTGGAGATGTAAAGTTGAATATCCTCAGCATATTGATGATATCTTAACCCATGGTGATAGATGATCTCACTCAGCATTGTAGATGTCAAACAGGAGCAGAAAGAATATCAAGCCTTGTGGCATGCCAAAGGAGAACAGCTGGGGGCTGGGTCTCTCACTCCCTATCAACACTTGATTGGGCTCAGCTTGGAGAAAGGAGTCAAACCAGCACAGAACTATGCTGCCCAGCCCCAAGCTCCAAGCTATTTAGCTATATATACGTCTTTCCTAGCTATATGTTTGCTTCTTCTTCAGGTTAAATAAACATGATGTTCAAGCATTAGATGAAGCCTATTTTCCATATACTGTGTCATTTCCTTTTGTTGCTGTTCCCAGACGTTTTATAAGGCTTTTGCCCTATTTTGATTACAAGTTCTGATCAACAGGGAATATATGTTGAAGTTGTTGATTTATCTGAAGCATGAACAACCTGATCTTTAGCCAAAAAAGCACTCAGGGCTGCTGCTTAGGAGTAACAGGAGCAAGACAGTCCATGCCATCTAAATATGATCTATGGAAACACAAACAAACAAACAAAAAAGAATCCAGAGTGAAGCAAAACAAAGAAAATTCTTTATACTATATGGATATTATAGAAAACAACCATCATAAAATGGCTTTCATTTTCCCATCTCATTGGCGCCTTTATAGAAATGACCAGATCTAAGTCATATAGAAATAGCAGACTAGAAATTGTTAGTTCTATAGGGTGAGGGCTTAGCCTTTTGAGTTGTTTGGAAACTACTAGTATACTTTTTGTTACTTCTGGTACTACAAGTAAAATTCAAGGGATCCAGATGTTGGCATACTCATTCCCAGATGTTGGCACACCCATTCACCAGAACAGCTACTTCTATTTGCCCTTTTCACAAGATTCTTTGTCTCAGTACACTGCATCATGAAGTGGATGGCTTAGCTCTTGTTTCACTTCATTTGCTATTTATATGCAATTACAACTATATTACACTAACAGTAGAAGCTACTAACACAACGTAATGCATTGTATTATACAATATCCTTTAACCAGTGTTGGGATGTTGTAGGACAATTAAATTGTCCCTTAACTCTGCAGCCCAAATCTGCTTGAGCGACAGAAAACACTACAAAACTAACTAGAGGACAGAATGAGCAAAGGCTTACTCATGTAATATTAGATTTAGCTCTGTAGAATTGTGCTGACAATGTCTTCTGATGAAAGAAACTTTTTTAATTGTAACTGACTATGCATTTCAGAATTCAAGATAACATTATGGTGTATAAAGGTAAGAATACAGATAGCCCTAAAACAATTTTTCTCTCTCCAATAAAACTTTTTCCCAAGAAATTTGCTATTCTGCTTCTGACAAGGCCAAAACAGCAATAACAACAATAACCAGGTTTTGGAATCCACTTTGGGTAAAAGCTCAGACTTCAGAGTAACATGAAGCAAAACCAGCCAGCCAATCAACCATAAGTGACCTGTGTCACCCTTTAATAAAATTGTCCAGGAAAGGAATAATAGAATAACAATATAACAGAGTTGGAAGGGACCTCAGAGGCCTTCTAGTCCAACCCCCTGCTCAGGCAGGAAACCCTATATCATTTCACACAAATGGTTGTCCAATCTCTTCTTTAAAAACTTCCAGTGTTGGAGCATTCACAATTTCTGAAGGCAAATTGTTCCAGTGATTAATTGTTTTAACTGTTAGGAAATTTCTCCTTAGTTCTAGGTTGCTTCTCTCCTTGATTAGTTTCCATCCATCGCTTCTTGTCCTGCCTTCAAGTGCTTTGGAGAATAGCTTGACCCCCTCTTCTTTGTGGCAGCCCCTGAGATATTGGAACACTGCTATCATATCACTCTTAGTCCTATTCTTCATTAAATTAGACATACCCAATTCCAGCAACCGTTCCTTATATGTTTTAGCCTCCAGTCCCCTAATCATCTTTGTTGCTCTTCTCTGTACTCTTTCTAGAGTCTCAACATCTTTTTTACATTGTGGTGATCAAAACTGGATGCAGTATTCCAAGTGAGGTCTTACCGAGACATTATAAAGTAGTACTAACACTGATCTTGATTCTATCCCTATGTTAATGCAGTCTAGGATTGAGTTGGCTTTTTTTGTCAGCTGCAGCACACTACTGGCTCATATTTAAATGATTGTCCACTAGGACTCCAAGATCCCTCTAACAATTATTACTATTGAGCCAGGTACCACCTATTCTATTTGATTTTACTTGCCTAAATATAACATCTTTTTCCCCAATGACTTTCATTTTGTTAAATAGGGCCCAGTGTTCAAGTCTATGAAGCTCCTTCTGTATCTTGAGCCTATTTTCTGGAGTGTTGGCTATCCCTGCCAGCTTATCACATTTGCAGATTTGATGAATTCTATCCCCTCATCTAAATCATTGATGAAGATATTGAAGATTAGTGGGCCTAAGACAGAGCCTTGGGATACCTCTACTTACCAAGGCTTCAATCTTATTTGTCTTTTAACTCCTTGGAAAAGACCCCCTCCTTCCTATAACTCTGCACATTCCACTACAAATAAACTAGGGAAGTTGCTAGTATATAAATTATGAAAATATAAAGGAAAAAAAATGATATAAAATTACAAGAGGGAGATACTATATTAATGGACAATGCAGCCACACAAAACATATTTCATCAACATTATTCCAATTTGTATAAAGAATGCGATATCTCTCCATAGGCAATGGATGAATATCCACAGAAACAATATTTACCAAGGAGTACAGAGAATTAGAGACAGAATATCAATGTCTTCATTAATGACTTAGGTGAGGAAATAGAAGGGGAACTCATCAAATTTGCAGATGACACTAAACTGGCAGGACTAGCCAACACCCCAGAAGACAAGCTTAGGTTCCAAAAAGATCTTGACAAACTTGAACAATGGTCCCTATCCATGTGGAGAGAGGTTTTTTCCATGGACCGGAGGGAGCATGGTTTTGTGTGCTACCTGCATCCCATGGTTGATGTTGTGTCCTGAGCCTGCAAAAGCAGGCTCGGGACGTTGCAAGAGTCCCGGGCATTTGCAAAAGCTGCCCGGGACCAGACTGAGTGGTGCCGGCCTTGCGCGCATGCGCAAGGCGGGAAAAGACCGCCTTGTGATTGGTTGGATTTGCCCGGGGATCAGAAGGTATAAATAGAGGCCTGCGTGCCTCTGCTCGGGTTGTTCGTAGATTGAAGCAGAGAATAAAGACTTGTTAGTAATGCATCGTCTCAAGCGCCATTATTCTCCAGACTTAACACTGGCGACGAAGGTGGGATTCAGTCTATACAGCTAGGGAAGCTTGAAGACTCACCCAAAGAAGTCCGGAAGAGGAAAACGGCGTGGAAGTCAGCGTTTATCCTGCCAGTACGAAATCGCTGGAGGGTGCGTGCGGCTGAAAAAGACCCTGATCCTCGATCATGGCGAAAGTTGGGTGTTTAGCGGAATTCGACGTCTCTCACCCTGAGAAGTGGGAATCTTACGTTGCAAGAGTCGAGACTTACTTCCGCATAAACCAGATAAGGGAGGAAGGCTTGAAGGCTGCCACAATGTTGTGCATTTGTGGGCAAGACGCCTTTGAGATCGCCGAGAACCTAATCGCCCCGGCCTCGCTGGAAATGGTGTCATACTCCGATCTGAAGAAAGTTTTAAAGGAACACTTCCAGCCCAAGCAATCTGTCATGGCTTGGAGGCACACATTTCAACAGAGGGATCAGCGAGCTGGGGAATCAGCAAAAGAATACATTGCAGCTTTGAGAAGAGCAGCTAAACCGTGTGATTTCAGGGACTTAGAGGAAAGACTGCGTGATCGTTTTGTG
>NW_015386388.1:6065251-6066989 GCF_001527695.2 Protobothrops mucrosquamatus
CTGAACTGGACAAGTTGCTCCAGCAAGGCATTCTAGAGCCTGTAGATTCCAGCCCGTGGGAAACCCCCATTGTAACGCCTTTAAAGGCAAGCGGGGACATCCGGATTTGTGCTGACTACAAGTGCACACTAAACAAGGCCCTACAGCAACATGCTTATCCTGTGCCTGTAGTGAGCCACATTCTGGCTTCTCTCAAGGAAGGAAAAATTTTTGCTAAGCTTGATCTGGCTCAAGCATATCAACAGCTGCCTGTTGATGATGCAGCAGCCGAGGCCCAAACTATTGTCACCCATCGTGGGGCTTTCAAGGTGAAGAGGTTACAGTTTGGGGTGAATGTCGCTCCTGGCATTTTTCAGATTGTAATGGAAAACACCCTGAGGGGTATTCCTGGCGTGTGTCCTTATTTTGATGACGTTCTCATCGCAGGAGACTCTCCACAAATGCTGGCTGAGAGGTTAAGGGCTGTTTTGCTTCATTTCCAAAGAGCAGGTCTTAAATTAAAAAAGGACAAATGTAAGATTGGTGTGCACTCCACTGATTTCCTAGGATTCAGGATAGATGCTCAGGGTATCCACCCATCTGATGCTAAGCTCAAAGCTATTCAGCAGGCTCCAAGCCCCAAGTCTAAGGGCGAATTGCAAGCCTTTTTGGGCTTACTGAACTTTTATCATGCTTTTCTACCTCATAAAGCTGCTATTGCTGAACCTTTGCACAGACTTCTTGACAAAAATGCTTGTTGGCGCTGGACCAAAGTCCATGAGGCCAGTTTCAATGAGGTTAAAGCCTTGCTTACATCCAATGCGGTGTTGGCTCATTTTAATGAGCGTTGCCAGTGTGTCTGGCTTGTGATGCCTCTCCCTACGGTGTGGGTGCTGTACTTAGCCATCTGACGGCTGATGGGACTCAGGTCCCTGTGGCTTATTATTCTAGGACTTTATCTGCTGCTGAGCACAACTACACTCAAATCGATAGGGAGGCTTTGGCTCTTGTGGCTGGCATTAAAAAGTTCCATGACTTTATCTATGGCCACCATTTTACGGTCTTTACTGACAACAAGCCTTTGCTGGGGTTATTCACTACATCCAAACAAACACCTCACATCCTGTCCCTTCGTATGCTGCGTTGGTCCATCTTCCTGTCAGCTTCTGACTATTCACTGGTCCACAAGCCTGGCAAGGAAATGGGTCATGCAGATGCATTGAGTAGGCTGCCATTGCCTACTGTGGAGCCTGATCCCGCTCCTGCTGTACACATATTGTCCATTCAGGAGTTGCCTGAGTGTCCCATCAATGCTAGGGATGTGGCTGCTGAAACTGCCACTGACCACATGCTCAAATGCGTGCTGTCATGGGTCCTGTCAGGTTGGCCTGACAGGTGCCCTGTGGAGGATTTTCAACGTTTTTGGGTCAAGAGGCACGAGTTGTCCACTTTCAATGGCTGCCTCCTCTGGGGATCGAGAGTTGTGATCCCGGCCTCCTTGAGGGCTAGAATCTTGATTTCATTACATGAGGGCCACCCTGGAATTGTCAGGATGAAGGCGCTTGCGCGCAGCCATCTGTGGTGGCCTGGCATTGATTGGGCCATCGAGGCCCAGGTACATGGGTGTCATGCATGCCAGCAGTCCAGGCCTGAAATGCCCCAGGCCCCTGTGCACAGGTGGGAGGAAACACACACTCCATGGTCTAGAATACATATAGATTACGCTGGGCCCTTTCAGGGACAATTCTTCCTGGTTGTT